>NC_049207.1:7867445-8079945 GCF_013347855.1 Anguilla anguilla
GCTCCACAGCGCTAGCCTCCTTGGCATATCGCTGCCTCTGTCCCTCCCTGTGACTTCCCCTCCCTCCTTCCCTCCCTCCCCTTCTCCCTCTCTGTATCGCTCTCCCTCCCTCCCTCCCCCTCCCTCTCTCCCTCTCCCCCTCTCCCCTTTCGTTTCTCGGAGAAGAAGCCGTCTGTCCGAAGCGAAGTGGCTGTTTTTCCAGTGCGCTGCAGAAAAGGTCACAGGCTCTCCGTTTCTCTCCGCTGAAGGGTCGATATTCCGGTCGTATCTCGGCCGCTAAGTTCCCCCGCCCCGAACACCGCGACAGGAGGACCATGTCGCCGTTCCTGAGAATCGGGTTCTTGACCTTTGAGCTGGACCCAGGTCTGGCGTATCACGAAGAGGTCCTCAATCCGTACTGTGCTGTTTACATGCAGGACACAGGTAGGCCTTCAGGGGGCACTGTGGGGCACTGTGCTTACAGTACGGAGGAGCGGTGCTGTTACATTCCTTGGCAGGGGCTTCAGTTAGCCACAAGAAGGTTGTGTGTACAAGCCTGGGCAGGTCTTAGCTTAACTGGAATTATTCCGGTAAGATATTGATCATACGGGAATTGTAAGCGACTGAACTCCCTGTGGGAGAAGGACATTTGATACGCTGGTCTGGACGTATGTCATTCTGTGGTTTTTATGTGTCGTGTCATGTAGATGGTATGTACATTCAATTAGCATATTGTTGTAGGGGTGGAGAATGATAATCAGCCATTGAGAAAACATTTTGATTAAGAAACAGTAGAGCTGCTTCTTCACTTCAGCTCTGAAATGTAGTGTGCAAGCAAACATTTATCTTGATTGTTTTATCTTTTATTTATGAAGATAAAAGTTAGTGTCAGGATTACAGGTCAGCAAATAATTACTAATAATGATTACAAGTAAATAATTATTGAGTGTAGAGAGGTATGTAGAAAACAGCATCCACAAAAATATATTTGTATAAATAATCTTTACTTTGAGGGGAATGGTTGAGATGAAGCTTGATGAATGGAATACTTTGGCATGAACAGACCTGATAATTGAAACTGATGAAACTGATGATTGCACCTGACTGATACAAGCAGAAATGACTGTAAAATTGTCACTGATACTGGCGGCTGATGTCTTCAAAGGTAAAAAAAGAGGTGCTAAACACCCCAAAATGTGATGTGTTCCCCTCTGTGTGGGGCAGAGGACGGGCAGGAGAGCCAGCAGCGGGAGCCCACCATGTACCCCCCGTGGAGCACCACGTTCGACGCCCCCATCCGGAAGGGGCGCGTGATGCGCGTGGTGGTGAAGGACGAGACGGCCGACCTGGAGGTGGAGGCCAGCGTGCCGCTGGAGCTGCTGGCCAAACGCTTCAAGAGGGAGAGCTCCAAGCTGGAGACCTGGGTGAGTGATTGGGGGGATGAAGGGGGTCCGGAAGGGGGGGATGAATGGTGTCCGGGGGTCCGGAGTGGGGGGGGGGAAAGGGGGACCAGAGGAGTGAAGGGGGTGCAGGGGGGTTTGGGGTGAAGGGTGGGGGGGGGGGGTCCGGGGGTCCGAAGGGGAGTGGGGAAGTGTGCTGGGAAAAGAAAACGGCTGCAGCATTCTGAGCTGTTGTGAACTTTTCCAGAGGGTCAAAAGTCTGGAGTGATGAACTCTTCCAGAACATTGCGAGTTATAGCCTAATTTCATGTATAAATGGATTCTGACAAATGGCATTGATTTGAGAAGTGTTTCATTCGCTGTAGGCCTTGGGTGGTGACACAGGTGTTATTTCTTCATCTGTTAAATGGGTTTAATGGGAAATGCTCTCAAATTTTAGCAACTGAACCTCAGGCTGTGCCAGTGATTGACTGCTTGCACCACGAAAAAAGGTAGCAGAAAAACAATGAAAGGAAGCTTGTTGAAGGGAAACAAAGAGGAATGCCGTTGCTCGTGACACCGTGGTTTGGTTCCCCCCCCCCCTTTGCTTAAATCAGGTGGATCTGAAGCCGCAGGGCCGTTTGCTGTTGGAAGCCAAGTACTTTCTGCAGAAGAGTGGCGATGATGGTGAGTAAATGCAGGCCTTGTTTACACAGGGGTCATTAGAGGAAACTTCCTTTCGATCACAAAGAAGATAATGTGTGAGCTCCCTCTCCTTTCATCCGTGTTTCTGACATCTTTGTTTTTGCTTTTTCCTTTTCGGACTGTTCTGTCTTCATTACCCCGACATCGAATAAATGAGGACTTTTTTCAGAACTCAGCCACCTAACTCTCTCTTCAAGGGCAGGTCACACTATTCTACAGTTTAATTCAATTACTTTGACCTCCAGGTCCCTAATTAGAATTGCAGATTCATACTCTTAACTCGTAACCCAGCTCCAACACTCTTAACCAATTAATTAGGCCTGTTAATTATTGAGAAAGCACAGCTGAAGATTGTTAGCACTGATTTAAATACCAGGATATTCTACCATGAAATTAACACTTACACTGTAATCTTATACTCTCAGCAGAATTTAGTCAAGAACTCAGCAGACATATAAATCCCAGCACCAGACCCACCTTTATGGGCTGGCATGTAACAGTTTTATGGTGTTATGTGAACTAAAGACACAAATTAATTTTATGAATTCATAAATTCATTTTGTAATGTACTGCCTGGTGTTGTATGTAGTTCTGTGCCTTCGACTGCCAACTTCTACAGCTGGTCTGAGGACTCCTGACCTGACCTGTCAGCTATGTACAGTAATGTGGCTGCAGGCTCGTGAGCTTGTGGAACACTAGATAATATTTCTTTACTGTGTCAGTGCCGACTATGGCCAGTAGCTCCATTCATTGGATATTCCAGATTACAGGGGAAATTGGACACGCTCACCCACAAATTGGCTGCCAAATTTATAAAAACAGAAATATAAAAAGTATTTCTCTGGTCTTCCTGTCCATCTGGCTGATCACCTCTGCCCCCAAACACATTCACACACACACACACACACACACACACACAAACTCACACACAACCACACACACACAGCCACACACACACACAACCACACACATACTCATTCACTCTGTATCACGCTACAAACCTGCACAGCCTTCTCTACTGCTCTATTGAACTGAATGATCAGGAGGCCACTGAGTGTTTCTGCGTCTGCTTCATTTCTGGCCGCACACCGCAGGACAGAGCGATGGAGAGCGGGACGAGGACAGGGTCAGCCTCCAATCGCTGCACCAGCGGCGCGGAGCCTTCAAGCAGGCCAAGATCCACGCCGTCAACCGCCACGAGTTCTCCGCCACCTTCTTCCCCCAGCCCACCTTCTGCTCCGTCTGCAAGGACTTCGTCTGGTAAACCTTCACTCGTACAATATACATTAATTAATTAATTAATTAAGATACGCTCTTATCAGGAGAGACCTATAAGGCATACGCCAGCGTGACACGAAAACACAACAAAGGGCCTCTGTAACAACAATTCTGTAGCAAAACTGTGGTCATGCGTTAGCGCCATGCTAAAAGGTAAATATGTAATTAATGAAAGTCCATAAAATAAAATACCCATAGCACCATTGTACAGAAACTGCAATGTTACTGCACTACAATATACAATTTTTTCTTTTCTTATATTTTATAATGCATTCTTCCTTGGCTTAGCCATTGCACTAATCCTAGTCCTAAAGAAAGCACCAAAAAAGTAGACATAATTATTCAAATATATACTTTGTTACTCATGAAGTGCTGTTCTTGTACTCTCAGTCCCCACACACGGAAGAATCTGACCTAAATTCCCAGTCTGGACAGCCCTTGAAATAAGTCTTGTTTCATTTTGTCCTGTTTTTTTTTTTTCCATTCAGGGGTCTGAATAAACAAGGCTACCAATGCAGACGTGAGTGTGACAGAGCGGCTCTTGACATTGGCGGTCAAGTGGTGTCTTTGTAGCGCCGGCTGACTGATCCTCTTCCTCCCCCTCTTCCTCCCCCCCCCCCCCCCCCCCCGGCTGCAGAGTGTAACGCCGCCATCCACAAGAAGTGCATCGACAAAGTCATCGCCGCGTGCACGGGCTCGGCCATCAACAGCAAAGAGACCTTGGTAAAGAGATGATGCTGAGAATTACAGATTAAATTTATGATAATCGCTCACTCCAATGACATTAGTGCGCCATTCTTTTTAGGTCAGCAATTCAGTCAGATGACAAAATGGATATTTAATTTATTTATTATTGTATTTTCTACGCATTTATTTATTTTTTTTTAAATTTATATTTACAGTATTTATTTAGTCATTTGTTTTCCCAATTAGGTTAGAAATAAGAATTGTAATTCTACATCTGTTAGTAAATTAATTCAAGTGAACTAATGATAATGTTATTGTATTAGTATGTATATTATGTCTACTTCTGCTCTCCAGATCCACAAGGAACGGTTTAAGATTGACGTGCCCCACAGGTTCAAAGCGTACAATTTCAAGAGCCCCACCTTCTGTGAGCACTGTGGCACATTGCTGTGGGGGCTGGCCAGGCAGGGCCAAAAATGTGAGGGTGAGTGTGTGTCACATGACATTATCACACAACATTAATCACATGACATTCTGGCATAGTGTCATATTCATCGCAAATGCACGGGGGTTGGCAAGGGATGGTCGGCTAGTGAGAACATGTGAAATCCCCCATAATCCCACACCCACCCCCCACACGCTGGCATCGATCCGGGTGCTTTCACACTTCTGAGGAAAATCCATCAGCCACTTCCAAACCATAGTGTAAAGATTGCAGTTGAGTCACTTCATCTTATGGAAAGCGGCTGCCTTCCATTGTTGCAGAAAACTGAGAAATAATCAGACACCATTGCATTAATGTCGGAATTTTACAAATGCAGCTAGCCTATCTGATGGAGGATGTCTGAATGTCCCTCCAAACCTCAACACACATCCTGCAAATATACCGATAGGCTACAAATCCTATATGTGGAAACTTGGACATTTCCGTTTGTGGTTGAATTTGTGTAAGTGACAAAATATTTCTGCACAAGAGAGCTAGAGAACCTTCCAAGAATGACTGCATATGACTAATATCCACACACTCTTTTTCCCTATTGCTGTCTGTGGGCACCATAACAAACAGCGCAATATCAGACATGCAAGAACAATAGATATATTTGATACTACCTGATACAGGAAAATACAGGATGGATGTACGGACGTGTTTGATTTTGTGCCACTTGTAGGACAACCCATGACATCACTGATCAAGAGGCCCTAAATGATATATGATTGGTATGATTTTAATGTAATTATGATCCTGTATATATGTTCTCTTCACAGAGTGCAGTATGAATGTTCATCACAAGTGCGTGAATAAAGTAGCAAACCTATGTGGGGTCAACCAGAAACTGATGGCAGAGGCACTGGCCAGGATTGAGACCACCCAGCAGGTCAGGGATATGGTCATGATCTAGAGTTCTTACCGGGTCACGTTTATGGTCATTGCTGAGAGTGCTCAGTGCGTAATGGTTGAAGTCTTAGTCTACATGTTCCAGCAGGTTAAGATCACGGTAATGATTGAGAGCTTGTGGTGGGTCAAAGTATACAGTCACAAAAATACTGCATTTGGCAGTTTATTCTTCTACACTATCGTGGGTTCTAACCAATGGAGTTGGGCCTGCACAGATCTTCACAGTAAGTTTTAATTTCTCCCTGCTGTATAACCAATTGAATGTGTTGTAACATCCTTCCTTTAACATTAGTACAATCACTGGGAAACCCTTAGGGCTTGGAATTATAAGCGGTTCTTATAAGTTGTGTGTTGCTGAGTCAGGCCGCAACTGGCCTTTACCCCAGTGTGGAACTGCACACCATATTTTTCTGCGTTCATAATGAAAATTCCCAGTTAGTTCCCAGTTAGTCTACGGTATCTACTTCCCCTTTGCATTGTTATCTAGACTGTAGCCATTGCGTGTGAGACTGAGTGGCACATTCAATTGATCTAGGCTGTTCTGCAGTGCTACAAAGCCGGAACCTTTCAGTATGCTGTTGAAATGGGAAAAAAAATGGTTCGATTTATTTTACAGAGGCTATTTCAGTCATCGCAGTTTCACTGTGTTGTGAGCGAAATCTTTAGAACCTTTCGATATCCAGGCCCGAAGTTCCAAAGACGGTGATGATGCCGGCCTGGAGGATCTTACGGGCGACGGCCATCCCGATTTGGTCAGAGAGCCGTCAGGATGCGCCCAGTGCTTCTCCATACCCTCTATGGGAAGGAAAGGTACCAAAACGATGTCCAAAAACCATCAAAAACCTGGCTTACCTGAGCCATATAACAATTTATCTTGCACATTCTACCTGGTCCAGTTGTGGCCAGGTTGCACGTACACTGATGAAAAGCCCAAGTCTTAAGATGATAGAGAAGCTAATTGATATGGAATAATGTACCACAATGTCAGATTCAACTACTGTACCATTCTACTCATATACTTGAGTCAATCAGTAAGCTACAATATTCAGTTTGTCCAGCTGATTAACCCACAAATTGTTTGCCGCTGCTGCTGCTTCTCAGGAGTTTTTGCAACAAGAAAACTGTGATTTGAAGTGAAATATTCTCTGAGGTTCTGCCCTAGAATCAGTAATAGATTACCGATGTGTGATGCTCATCTCCACAGAGAGGCAATGGCAAACCGCAGGGGTCCCCCAAACTGCACAGAAGTTCACCATCGACAGCTTCGTCCTCCACAAAATGCTTGGCCGAGGCAGCTTCGGCAAGGTCAGTGTCAGAACCCCAACGTATTCCTGCCACACGCTGTTTCGGTGGAGGATGACAGAAAAGGGAACTTTACATTTTATTTTTCTACTGAATTTGAAAGACATTTTATTTTACTCACCACCTGTCCCTTGCCTCTACCACGTATCAATCCGCACACAAAGATGCCAAGATTATAGGTATTTGTCAGGATTAGCTTCCAACCACATAAATAATCACTATTTCCTATTTCAGCTTTGGAGCTATGGGTGCCATGCTTTGTCAGATTGTAATTTTGTAAGATTTTGTAATTCATAAAAATAACTTTTGCCCTTTATTAATATTAGTAAAATTCTGAGTGTATACGTGGATGCACCCATCGCTGAACAGAACTGAATTTGAAAAGTGCCTTATGCCCTGTAGCCTTGCACTGGTTAATGTACACTTGTCAGTTATTACCATTGTTTATTTGGTTAAATTGTATTATTTAGGGCAGTGTAGTGTAGAAAATCTATGTGGTGCACTAAATTATTATTCAGTTACACAGCTGCATGTGAACAGCCACAATGCAGGTTACTCAGCTGGGTGCAAATGTAGTGCAGAAAGCCCATTTTCCTACTCTGTTGCCATTGTAGGTCTTTCTGGCAGAGCTCAAGTCCACAGGGCAGTTCTTTGCATTGAAAGTCCTGAAGAAGGACGTGGTTTTGATGGACGATGACGTCGACTATATCATGGTGGAGCGGAGGGTTTTGTCTGTTGCCTGGGAGCACCCATTTCTCACTCACCTGCACTGCACCTTCCAGACCAAGGTATTGCAATAGCCCACCTTTACTAACCTGTCTACACACTTCAAACTTACTGTGGGTACTGTAATAGCCCACCATCAAATTTACTGACCTGGCTCCCGACAAAGACATCATAGTAGGTCAACCCTTCTTAATGTCTACAGTAATAATCCACCCCGTCCTTTACTAACCTGTACAGTACCTTCCAGACTGAGGTGCTCTAGCACTGCAATGCAGTGTTTCCTAAACATTCAGTTGGCCCCCACTGGTGGATCGTGGGAGAAGCCCAGGTGGGTCGTGAGGTGACACATGAAATTAAATTCAGTATTACTGTACAGAATACACTTTCCCTTGATATTCACAGAAGGTCAAATTCAACCCTGTACTTGTTACATAAACTGTGACATAAACACGCATTCAATTGATTTGGCATGCTAAATGAAAGAATCACTTCCACGTTTGAACAGGTTAGGCCACATTTTAGTTAAGGGCAGGTCACGATAAAAGTGTTTGCTCATTAATTTGGTCCCGGTAATCAGAAGGTTTGGGATCCCCCTGCTATAATGTTCAGCACTACTGCAATAATGAGCCTGTTAACCGTGCCGGATCTGTTTGGCAGGAGAACCTCTTCTTTGTCATGGAGTACGTGAACGGCGGCGACCTCATGTTCCACATACAGAACTGCCGTACTTTTAACCTGCGGAGATCCACGTAAGGGATGTTCACTCAGGAGTTTCAACCCCGAATCCCAGAATGCACTGTTTATTCAGTATCTGATGATGTGCGTGATCCCTAACACTTCCTTCCGGTTGACCCTTAACTGCAGGTTCTATGCAGCTGAGATAATTTGTGGCCTCCAGTTCCTCCATTCCAAAGGTATCATATACAGGTAAATGCTGTACGTACATATACTCTAAGTGAGAAGGATTTGTATACAAAAATGTTAATATGCAGTGATTATATAGAGGAAATGATACTAGTAAAAAAAAGGAGCACCCTTATTATATAGGTCAGCTCAATTCTCTTTAGCAGCGGCAACCAATCAGTGTTGGTAGATATTGTGATTAGGTCACCAGTAGCGAGAGTTTTTTATGGGAATTTAGCCAGGACAACATAATTGCCTCTACTCTTTTCCCTCTGTAATCACAGAGACCTGAAGTTGGACAACATCCTGCTAGACACTGAAGGACACATCAAGATTGCCGACTTTGGGATGTGTAAGGACAGCATGCTAGGAGACATGAGGACGTCAACCTTCTGTGGGACACCGGACTACATCGCACCCGAGGTTCCAGCATTGCCGTTCGTTTAACTCAACAAAACGTAAAATATAGACTATAATTAGACTTTAAACTTAACAGTTTCATTTTACAATGCAACAGCAAGCAGGGGCCAAACTCATTATTCACGACATTATTCATTTGGCTTGATTAATTCAGCAATATCTCTTTTAGATGCAAATTCTACAGATAAAATTTTACAGGATTTTGGACAGGTACTATGGCAGAAAACATAAAGTCTGTTAATGAATATCAGCAGCAGAATAAAAGTAACTGTACAAGTTGCAGTATTTATTTTGATGAATTTTTTTGCCTTTACGATGATGACAAGATACAGTATGAGGAGGAAGTGACATAATTGAAGAATGATACGGACTTTGCTATAGATCCTGCTGGGCCAGAAGTACGGGAGCTCTGTGGACTGGTGGTCGTTCGGGGTTCTGCTGTACGAGATGCTGATTGGTCAGTCTCCCTTCCATGGCCACGATGAGAAGAGGCTATTCCAGTCCATCCGCACCGACAGTCCCTTCTATCCCCATTGGCTGCAGCGGGATGCCCGCGATATCCTGGTCAAGGTGAGCGCATGCATGCTCCCAGGCCCACTTACACACCGACCGACATTTCCACGTTACGGAGTTCTAGGCTCCGTTTCACATCATACGCATATCCGCAACCATTCTTGTTCCACCAAGTTTGGATTGAAGCGCTGCATTTTTAGAAAGCAGCGTGAGTTGCCGAATCACCCACAGCTGCGCTATTATTGGTTGCAGCTATTTGTCCGGGAGCCGAAAAAGAGACTGGGCGTGAGAGGGAACATTCGGCACCACTCTTTCTTCCGGGACATTGACTGGACTGCGCTCGAGAACCGACAGGTGGAGCCGCCCTTCCGACCTAAAGTGGTGAGTGTATTACCTATTGTTATTAACCTGCACATGGGCACTACCACAGGTATGGGATACATCAGATGCAACGAACAGATTTCGCATCCCACTGACAGTAAATATTTTAAACTTGGACTAAGCTCGGCAGAGCCTGATAAATTCCAGTCAGATTCTAGACCAAAAACACCATGCACCAGCACATCCAAAATGAGGTTGATCTTAATCTTAATGATACCAAAAATCCACTATTTTCCCAGAACATGACCATGGAACAGCTGTTACCTCAGTTACGTGGAAATAAATACACAATTACAGGTGCTGCCTCATATTCACCTTTTGCCTTACAGTGCATTTTAACCTATTTCCCAAATAATTCATTCATTTGCAGAACTCTCCGAGTGACTGCAGCAACTTTGATAAGGAGTTCATAAATGAGAAGGCAAGACTGTCGTACACAGACCGGGCGCTGATGAACAGCGTGGACCAAACAATGTTCAACGACTTCTCCTTCGTTAACCCAAGGATAGACTGTTCCAGGAAGCCCTGACGTCCTCAGCGCTGTCACAGATAAAAAAAAATGAACAGAGCGGCTAATACTCACGCTCACTGATACCGGTGCAACCAATCATTAATCACTGTGACCCAACATCCCCTGGAAGCCACAGATTCACTGAACTAATAACCGGTGTCAGAATTGCAACTGAAAGAACTTCAACGCGAGGCTGAATTTAAATAATCCCATCAAGATGACTGGATACTCTGAACATTACTGAAGTCTGATAATCATTCATCAACATCTGGCTGAGATATTTATTCGGTTTCCAAATTTTGAGAATTACACTGAAAACATATGGGAACATGCAGTGGTTATATTCTCACAGAAAATGAAAAACGTATGTGAAAAGTCTCAGAAACGTGCCTCAGAACAGTAGACCGAAAAGCAAGGATGAATCCACACACTGCGTTTGCTCCCCAGTGCAATGCATGTATTAGCACTAAATATAAACAATGTCACATTTATTTAGTGCTAATAAATTATTTTCTCTCCAGCTTGAAGCATCCCTCATATTTGGTGCTAATAAATGAATTTCACTGGGGAGCAAACACACCATGCAAACTCATCCTTCCTTTCTGTAATTATATTTTTACTCTCCTGGGTGTGCCTGTGTATCCCCTGGCTGCAGTATAAAACACTTGAAAAAATTTCTCTCCTGGAGGACTTATGAATTAAATGTTGGGTTCATGCTTCCTTTCTTCCATACTTCTCAACCGTCTCAAACTGGTGTTTGTTTTGGTTGAGTCATTAGGTCACCTGTCATTTTAGGTGCCGTGTTGAGGCAGAGGCCCCGAGAAGAACCTTAGAGAGAGAGAAATGGCTTCAATGGCCATAACAACCAACCACCCTGCTGGTCAGCACAATGTGCATGCTATAAAAAGCCAGAGAAAGCTTTAGTCTGAGTGCTTTGCTTTTGGAATAATGGATTTAAACAATTCGTTAATAAGTGTTCAGGTGCTGTTGGAGCAAGGTCGATTGGCGGAGCAGACCCATTGTCAATCTGATCATATAGTTGTGACCTGTTTAGCGGGGAACTAGTGGACATCTAGACATGGAGATTGAAGATCATGGGCCAGGGCCCAGTGCTTGATATTTTATTGGACCAAATATCTAGGAAAGCACTTTCGTTACCCCCGGAGTTCTTGCATGAGGAAACCCATTTCAGCAATGCAAACCATATACCCTTGGTTTTTCAATCTGAATAGGTCGTTAAAACAATTTGTAAAAGTATGCATTGAATTCGTAACAACGGTTGAATTTATTGTGCCATAACCAGTTAAAGCTAGCATGGTAGCATATTGTAACTGGCATATGACTTAAAATGTTACAGTTGCTAGCTCCGTTGTAAAGTTCTACCCATGTAGCGATGCATCTTCTGCCACAGGCTATTTAACGATGTAGGCCTATTCTTCAAAGTAACAGTAAAGCTAACTTCGGAAAACAATGTTGCTAGTATCGTAGTTTATTGCGCGATAACAGCTGGAAAATACAAAATTAAACGAATCTAGTTAACTAGAAATACTATTGACTCAATGGATTTTTTATGTTATGCTGGTGACCCTGCAAAAAGTAGCTACCACACATAATGTTGATTTTTTCTCATTTGAAAAACGAAAAAAAAGAATCCGTGGTTGCAGTCAGGTGCAATGCATCAATCAATTTTCGTCTGTAGACTTGCAATTGCATTCTCATTTCACCACGGCACGCATGGTTTTACAATGTCCGGTTCAAGAATTGCATAGCAGACGACCCTGGTAACCACGTAACTTGGTTCAAATGGCTAACGGCTAAGCATTCGTTTCTCGCCATTGCCCTGCGATTCCGAGTCCGAGTCTGGTCAGAAATAGGAGACTCTCGCCACGGCGAATTAGGTGAGTCATGTGGAAGCTGGCTGGCCCGTAGGCAGTTTATGTTCAAGCCTCTAGTAGGCAACAAAACAGTCGCGGTTTTCGTGCTCAACACAATGCTAGCTCAAATAAACAATGAAAATGCAAACCATGACCAATTGATTTTCACTTTATATTTAGGATTTGTATTTGTGGTGGAAGCAGCTGAATTGTATTATCATAATCTTCAAAGTCCAGGAAAATACACAGGAAGTTCTAACAAGGACGTGTACTTCCTTCTCTGCACTAAGCAGCAGCCAGCCAGTAGCATTCTACCAACATCAACAATTTAGCTATTTGATCATTTTGCAAGGAAATGATCGGAACATAATTACGGTGCTGCACATTAGATGGGAAGCATTTTGATCCCTGATCTTTGCACTTATTTTTGTGTGGTAAGATCTGGATAAGAGCATCTGCTAGATAGTCAGTAATCTAATAAAATGTCATGGAAGAGTTTAGGTCGTCTTTTGTCTTTCAGAAACTCAAGGTTTTAACATTTGAATTAATAAGGCCACGGGTTGAGATATTAAGTCAGTGTTACTGTGGCCATGTTGTAGTTCAAAAGGCAGCAATGACTCCTGCCAATTTCATGTAAATATCAACATACAACATTCTGCCCCACCTGAAAGTGAAGTTAAACATTATTTACAAGAGCACAAATTACTGCACACTGGAGAGCCCAAGCATTTTATCATTGTTGCAATGATATCCCTTACCAGCAGATGGCAGTGTACAAGTACACGTCACAGCCGTCGTGTTTCGCTCGACTTGGCCAATTCAGCTCCGGGGTTATTCCAGCTCGTCATTCAGTCTGTCCGCTGTGCACGGGACTAGTAAGAGGAATCTTTCCAATCACAGAACTGTGAAAGCCCCAGTGTAGACATACAGGAAGCTGTGGTCAGTGAGCTATGGGTGAGCTCGGCATTCCTGTGTGATTCCTAACTTGAGTAAGATGTTGCAGTCACCTACTATATGCATGACACATAATTTATTAGTAAATATGATCCTTTGCAATGGCAGATCTATATTCAAGTACTAAGGACTTTCTAAGGCATGGATTTGGTAACTATATTAAGCCTCTTGGCATTTTTTTCTGAACAGATGGTGGGTGTATTAGACCATAAATATAATAATTTGTACATTGCAAGTTGACCACAATTTTGAACATATTTTTAAATAGTCAATTTGCATTTAATTAATGATAACACAATGTCATACCTTGATTGTGTCACCAGTTCCTAACATACTCTGTTGTTCATTTCTGAAAAATGGCAGTAACTGGACAGGAAATTGAATCCCACTTTTAAATGAGTAAACATGCCAGGAGAAACGGAGCTAAAAGGGATTTTTATTTTCACGATTAAAAAAAAAAATATATTAACAGCTATCAACCTGCTTTGTATGATTTAAGCATTGAAGCATTGAGCATTAAGGTAATCAGACCTTAAATGACTCACAATCTCCTTGAATTCATTAGGATATATTAGGAAAAGGTTTGCATTTTAAGGTCAATTTCTCTGTGAAAAAAGTATTTCCTCTTCAGTGAGATGCACCAGAGACTTGACAGCTTGATTTACCCCTGTCTGCACAGTCTTGAGCGTCTGGTCAATGGAAGGTCTTTGTAGAGAGAGAGACAGCCTTCAAAATTCATATCATTTCAAAATGTAGCCCCGTTGGCCTTGTGGATATTAGATCACAGGGATTCTCAGGCCATAGGTTTTCATATCACACTGCTCTCTGTCTCAGTTAGGGAGGCATAACTCATTCACTCTGGCTACAGATTAGTAACCTTAGTCAGGTGTGCACTGAGATCAAGGCTGGCTGAAGGGAGGAAGGGAGGATCAGAGCCGTGTTATATAACTGTTTAAAGTAAGATGGTCAGTGTTCACAAACCATTTCATGGGCTTTTGGAATGGGCTGAATGGCTCAGGCCTTTTTAAGTTAGACTGGAAATTTACAAATGAAATGGAAAACTCACTTAATTTTTTAAATGGAAAATTATATATCTTCCATGTCTTTTGGTAATGGAAATTTATGAAAGTATGGCTATGACATGCAGCACTTATGCATGTCACACTTTTGACAAAAAATGTATTTTGTAAAAATTTATTAGGGCTGTGACAGTGGCTCATTTTGAACAATCATGTCAAATTCAAGCATCCAAGATATGCAATTACATTTAATGACCACTAGAGGTTAGTAACTGACTAGAAATTAATCCTCGTAAAATAACTTACCCTCAAGGTCATGAGTCAATGAGTCACCTTCGGCGAATGCCAGTGACTCAGTGTTTGAATACTTTGAAATAATTGTGTTGTCCCTTGCATCACACTAACACCAATCAGATAAGAGGCACGTTGTGTTGTGGCTTTAACATTGGAAGTATTGCCCTCAGGAAATGAATAACCTGACATTGTAAGAGGTGAAATGTGAAGATGAAGATACGCCCGTTGAGGACGCTCTCTCTGCGAATCCAGGCACAGATCTAATTGCATCAGGAGTAATGTGGAATTTACACTCCCCATTTGAGTGAAATTGTGTGCAGACAACAGGGTGACGTCTGTAGTGGAATAAACAATACTCATTTGATAAGAGGAAGCAACACTTCTCACATCTACAGCAGCAACTGAAAGTACATTGAGTTGGACATCACTCCTTTCTTCGTCTTTACTTGTCACAGAAGAAAACTGGTTGGCTGCGGTAAAACCAGAGGCAGGAAGTCAGAACCAGCTTGTTAGGCACCACCAATAATTTAAAAAACCCAGCAAAAAATAAAATGATTTACTTGTGTATGACTGTTCATCAACCATTATTGTCACAACCATTTCTTTTCGTAGTGCAAAAGATTTTTCGGTCATATAAATGCTGTTAGCATGCGGCAAGGGGTACGGTTTGGAGGACACTGGGCAGGGCACACACCCAAAGTCAAAGAGGTTATGTGCCTTTTTTATCAGCTCTGCCATTTTGTTCCAAACATGTTAATATTTCCTTTGCATTAAAATGAGTGAAGTCCGGTGACCCGGTGAAGGCAGTGATGCTACCCTGACTGCAGATCTCTGGATATAAAAAACCTCACCCCTACAGAATTGCTTAAAGATTGCCAAACATGATGTGTTTCTCTTCACCCTGACAACATCCTAAATAAACAGATAATGGCAGATAATGCTGAGAAATGTGAGAATTTCAAGCACTTTAAAGCTAAATAAACGAAGGGTCATCACAGTCCACTCGACACAACCAGACGACACCCCGTAATGGTGAATCTTGATAGCAGCCGGTGAGGTGATAGTTAGAGCACTGAACTCTGAACTCGATCTTAGGATCCTTATATCTCCTAAATCTCACGTAGGAAACTGCTTTCATGTTTTTGTTCTTTGTTGTGCCACTCACATTACTGCCATATAGAACACGCACACAAATACTAACTTACAATTGTGCATTTCCAGGGATTAGGGCATGTAAATGAACAAAACAAATTACTTGCAAATTGTGAAAGGGGTGGTCAATTTCATCATGTCATTTACATCTAGATATCTAAAGATAGTCTTTATTTCAAATGACAGGCTTTTGACAGGAACGTTCTCATGTAACCCTTTTATTGCTGATAATTGCCCACAGAAATAGATCTGCATCAGAGACGATCCAAAACCCGCAGCAGTACCTGGCCCAATAGGACAGGGCCGTCTGCAGAAGTTTGCAGTCTGCACAGCTGCAGCTTTGCATGACCGAAGCTCTGATGCTGAGTAACTCGACTGGATCTAAAAGGCTTAAGGTGATAAAACCACACGGCTAAAACCCTCCAGTCTGGAAATATCTCTTACTGCAGGGGCAGCAGCGAGTGCCCGCAGGCCGTCCCCTTTGACGTGCGTCGGTTTCCTGCCAGCTTCTGGGGTGAAAAGTTCAAGGCAGGTCTCCACCCGCAGCGGCAGTAGCGTGCATGAGAAGAAAAGTGGAACAGGGGCCGTGTTTTGGTTTGCAGAAAGAGGAACAGGCTCAGGCACCCGTTGCCTGCTTGAGCTGCATGACAGAGACAGGGTTAGGTTTAGGGTTTAGGGTTTAGGGTTAGGGTGAGGGTGAGGGTTAGGCTTGCACTGGACTGCGTGTGGGGCTGCACGGACGGAAATGTGCCCTCTCAGGTCATGCCAGATTTAAAGGATATGTTTAGTCATGTTTGGGATTGGGTTAATGGGATAACTCTAAGCTCAGTAGCAAGGGACGGGTTCGCAGAGCATCGCAGAGGAAAAAAGGAGGCCATTGGAAGTAATTGAATCCCATTTTTAAATAGTTTGGCGTTGATGAGAGAAGACTACTTGTGAAATACTAGCTGCCTTTTAAACTGCACTTCTGCACTCTGTACCATCTAAATCGGTGTTTCCTAAATTCATCCCTGGGACCCCTCTGTGAATGCTAGTTTTCATTCCCACCACAATTGCAATCCCAGCTGTTAATTTTTTCACATGTTTGTGCCGGAGAGGGATTATTTACCGGAGAGGGATTTATTTAGCTATGCGTGCCATAAAGAATAAAATTTCCGTATTCATATTGTGCTATATTGAGTTGTATTGCAAATAATTACACAAAAACAGGTGAACAATTAAATCAAATGAAAGTCTGAGTTTAATCAATAGGTTTTAAATTAGATTGCTGAACACTTGTTTAATTTCTTTTTCCTTAAACTTATTAATACGATGCAGGTGTGGCTCGTTATGATTTGCTTTGTCTTTAAGTACTTCATCATCTTCCATGTGGCTACTTTTAGTGGTCAGGTGTCTATACATTTACCAATTAAGAGCCCATCGATTCACCTCAGTCTTTAATTTGATCAGTTAACAATAATTCACCTCTTTTTATCCACTTGTTGGCACAATGTAGCACAATAAGCACAATTTGAACATGGAAACTTTATTCTCCATGGCATGCATAGCTCATTCTGACATAATGTGACTTAGGAGGGTAAAAAAAATCCCTCAAAACATGAAAAGTACCTAAAAAATGTACTGCTCGTGAAAATCCCGGAATTGCAATTGTGGTTGGAATGAGGACCAGCATACACGGGGGAGAGACATGCAGTGTGGCTGGGAAGAATGCAATCAAGGAACAGGGAACCAAGCTAACCTAACATAAAATGTCTCAAGAACGTTGGGGAACATTAGATTCGATATCAGTTTTGCTGAGAGATTTTTTGACACAAAAGTTAATTTAAAATTCTTATAACATATTTAAAAAAATGTTCTAGGCATGTCACACATATTCTTATTGTTAACATTCCCGGATGTTGATAATTCAGGCATAATTATGATAGAGGACAGTAACAGAATGCAAGCATTGAAATGTCAGACTCTTTGAGCGACCACCCAACATTCAACCGACGTTTTAAGTGGCATAACAAAATGGAGTGGCGCTATGGCGTCCCAAGGTCTTTCCTGCAATGTCCGCTGCAATTTAAAAACAATGTTCAAGCAACATTGGTAGGAAATTGGACAAATTTATTAGTTGGGAACGTTTATCCTAACTTTCCAGGAATGTTCTGGGAACGAGGAATTATTAGCTGGAGGAAATGAGAGGCGCTGAGCAGACCAGTACATCTAGCTGAAGTAAACACTGTTAGCAGGAATTTGAACTCAAATGGCCACCGAGAATCCAGCCTGCAGTATGTATTGCATTTTTTGTAATGTTGCTGACTCACTGTGACAATGTAGCATAGGGGAAGAGTTCAGCCTCGTGCCAAACACACAGCCCCGCTTCTCTCTTCATTGTTGTAGCACAGGGAAATAGCACCGAAACAAGGGTCACACAGGGGCCCTGAAGGAGCTTGAAATATACATGACCTCTCTTCAAAAGTGCAACATCGCAAGAAAGTTGATTAATTTATTTAATATAGTTGATTAAACATTTATTAGTTTATCAGCAAACACACATCCCTGAAGACGGTATCATATCACTGTGCTTACATACTTATCAAGAATAAGAATGAAGAAGTCATGGACCTTATATCCATCGTGGTCCTTCTGCTGGTTCACATTTACGGAAGGTCCTGTAAAATGTAAAACCTTAAATAATTCTATAATTAGGCCAAAAGAATATCGACTCTCCATCAGTATATGATGTACATGGTCACAGTGGAAGAATTGTAGAGCGAAAATTGGGCCCTGTTCATTTGCCATGGTGGCAGTTCCACCATGCGGAGCAAATAGGTGTGACTCTCTTAATCTGTGTGTTCTTCTGTGATTGCTCTTCACCTCAAGTGCATACAGTACCTTCCCAGGACAGCCTTTACTAAAGAGGCTCCAATGATCCATTGAGCTATTGAAGGTTAGAAGGAATTAATGCACCTGCCGGAATGAAAGGTGGAGTCATGCTACTGATAATTCGATCATTGTGCCGAAACACTTGTTCCCTCACCCTTGTGCTCGGAATAAGACATAAATATGCTTCTTGAGAGGATTTTGCTGAAAGCTTTGTTGAGCATGTATTGCGTTATTCAATCTCTGACCTGATTCATCTCACTAGAGCATTTTATGAGGAGTACAGACAACCTGAACCAAAAACATCTGATCAATCATGATAACATAAAAATATTTAGGAGTGGAATTACAGAGAGCAGAGATAATGAGCGTCAGGGGTTGCAAATATTTTGTCCATAGAAATTTCCTTTCAGGGGAGTATTTACTAATCCTACGTAAATGAACACAGCTACAACTTCATTTAAACAGCAGCACCACCATATTTAGGAGTGTGTGGAGAACCCACAGACTGACATGGAGCACAAAAAGATGTGTTTAATTATTGCTGATATATTTAACTCTGTCCCAACTGTACCTCACCACTGTGGTTTTAGCTGTGCTTCATGACCTCATCGCAGGCAGTATCCTGAGATCTGTGTTCATTTTTCTTTCCCACAACAGTACTATGGCTATGTGCATTGTGAGGGAGAGAGGGAGAGAGAGAGAGAGGTAGAGAGGGGAAGGGAGAGAGAGAGAGAGAGAGAGAGAGAGGGGTCAAGAGAGTGCACGAGAGGGAGAGAGAGACTATGAATCAGACAGAAGGAGAAAGAGGAAGACATGACGTTCTGTCTAACCAGCCGAACCAGGGACACAATGCAAGCTTTTCATCAAGAGCTGGTAGACGGCAAAGCCGCAGTTTGCCTTCCACCTCACCTCTGTATGCTCTTGGAAATAAAATTTTTAAATTTTCTGAGCAATAACAAAACAAACTTATTCTATCGAGTTAATAAATTAACAAAATTGGTCGCTGTTTAGGAAACAGATGTTGAGGTCATAAGTCAGTGCTTAATTCGGATAATAGATAATTTTGGAATACACCAGGCATTGGATGATGACGCTGGAATATTTCCTGCTGTTTGCTTGTTGCCTGAGCTTGGCCGGTCACTAGTGAATGACCTGCATTGTGGCTTTCATTCTAGACTTTGCTCAAACAGAGATCGGTTTGTGCATCTCGCAGTGCTGGCCCACTCTCTGACAAACCCGTAGTATTCTGGGGTGGTGAGGGTGGAGGTGTGGACTGAGGCCTGAGCGCAGTGGCGGAGGGTTCCAGATGACAGCATTCTCGGGATTTGGGAAAAGAGTTCCATTGGTGGTATGAGGGTGGGGGGCGGAAAGAAAGAAACGGCGGGTAGTTTGTGCAATAGGCAGCAACGGGGACACCAACTGTGGATTACCCAAGTGACCCTGCCTTGGAGTTCACTGTAGCTGCATAACTTCTAGGACAGGGATTAAGAACTAATGCTGTCATAGAGGGGAACAGCCCTACCCACCTATGAAGAACCTGCCCAGGAGGTTGCTCATGGTGAGGTTAGGTGAGGTGAGGTGAAGTGGAGAGAGAACGTCAATGGTCAGAGAGGATGAGAACCATCAGATGTGACCTGACTTTGCCCTTTGAGTGAACTCTGAAATGAAATCTTCCACCAGGAAGTGGGATTGCATAAGAATAGAAACGCCAGGCAGATCACGTGATTTTGGCGGTAATGTGCTGAATTTATACTCTAGTCAGTTTCTTAATACAGGCACCCACAGTACTGAAGTTATGAAAAACGTGACTGAACGTGACTCAACTCTGACGATAGCACTGCACTGGCTTATGCTCGTTGAGAACGAGCATAATGTTTTACACTGTAGTAATATACTAGCTGGTTTGTCATGCGTGGTGTGGGCCAAATGGAGGCAAATGTCCATATTCTTTTTTTAGGACTGTTACAGTTGGTTTTCAAATGGGTATTTTTATTTCCTGTCAGTTCTTTTGGTCATCCCCCACTGTTTGTGAAACCAAACCCTGAATGGGAACTACTGAATATTGCCCAACCGCTTGATGTCCACTGAGCTCTAAAAGTGCTTGCAAGAGCGATTACCTCAGATGAGGAGCTGAGGCATGATTTCGGCACGTATGTACCAAATTTCTCAGAGAGTTGTGACAGTTGTGACAAGGTAATGAGCTGAGGCACGATTTCGGCACGTACGCACCAAATGCCTTCAAGGGTTGTGACAGTTTTGACAATTACCACAACTAAATCAAGACTAGAATCATGTTTCAAGCAGGTATTATTATTATTATTATTATTATCAATAATAATAATAATAATAATAATAATAATAATATTATTATATATGACTTTCAGCTGAATGATGGCCACACAGGTGACCCTGCTGCTAGTCCAGGTTACTTAGGGAAGTCCTATTCTCAGTAGTCATATTCTTTTCCTGTTGACCCAGGGCTGTGCCCCCAGGTGTCAGGGGACAGATGCCAGGGATATTACTGCAGTAAGAAGCGTGAGGAAACTCACGTTCACCTCGCCTCTTCTCTCCTCCTTTCTGTTTTCTTTCCGTCTACTTATTTCCTGCTGTGTGTCTGTGATTATAACTTCATCTCTCTCTCCCCTCTCTCACTCTGTGATTGAGAGCTGCTAGCATGGGAAAGGGAGTGTGTCTGCAGAAGCCAACACTGACCCAGATTTTGGTAGGCAAGGAGAGTACTGACTGAAATGCGATCCTGTCTCTTTCAAACCACACAAAGCCATGGAATACCCTCCCAGAAACACGTTCTCGCTTGATGAAGGCGTATAGCATTCCCACCTCTCTAGGGAAATGGGATGTGAGATTTTCCTCATAGCCTGATTTTCCTCATCTATTATTCATTATATATGTGGGAACTGACTGCAAGAGCTATACGAGAGAGAGAGAGTCTAGCAATGCTGTGCTCAATCAATGGCCATATTGTATTGTGAAAGGTGTTTTACGTCTCACAATAGTGGCTTGTTTGTCTCATGTACTGAAATAAGTGTATGCTAAACAAATGAAACCAGCTATAGAACACAAACACAAGAAGCAGCACCCAGGCTAATATTTCTCAATCAATAATGGTTGTCAACTGTGCTCTATAAACAGTACATCGATGTTTCTCACTATGCAGTTTATACAGTACATACAGTATGAAAGATGATATCTGAGTTTGTGCTGCACTCTAGTATCTTCCCAGCATGCTCCTTGCTGCATCACTTTTTCTGTGAGCCCTTCGTTGCCCTTGTTTGCATTTTAAAAGCCTGACTGCTGTCATATGCCTGCTGATCGAAACCACACTATCTATTCTCATTTTCATATTCATGGCTTTTCATCCAGACCTATACAGAAGCACGCACACACACATACACACAATAGCGCCAATCTCCAGCAGTATCCCTCATTATCATACATAATATTTCCCCTCTAAAATATCCAAATATATTTCTCCTCCACGCTTTCTAAAAGCACGTGTTGGCACAGTCACGTTCACCTTTCGGTGATTCTTTTAATTTTTCTTTAACTCCATCAACTCAAAGAATAGCCATATTTATTCCCACCACTGCTCTTGACCTCACGTTTTTGATCATTTTTTAAAATGCCTCTCATGTTCTCATAATTACAGTTTCACATTGTTGCTTCACTGTGCCTTTGCTCTGCTCCAGCATTGTAAAATTGCTCAACTGACGCCATCCACATTCCCAAACAGAACCTAACTGTGCAAAGTTGCATTTTTGCAGCCTGCCAATGCTCTAAGAGCAGCAGTCTTTAAAAGGACCCCAGAATTTTTATTACAACAGGGGTCAGGTGATTTAACTACGCAAGGGAACAGCTATAATTGATCAATTATAGAAAATAGCATCAAATCATCGAAACTCAGCACTACTGGACCAGGTTTGCAGACCCACTGTATTACAATTTATAATGAAACGTTTTAACAGACATATTATAAATCTACCATTCTCATTGCTTCTATTCTATGGTGGCTGAGCCAGCACAAACTGATCAATACAAATAGACTGATGAAAATCCAAGACGCTTTGTTATTCCCAGTCCTGCACAGTTCGCAACACTCATGTTTAAGCATTGTAAACTGCCCTTGACCTATTTCACAGAAAAAAAAACCATACTTTAAGGCAATGATATTCATCTTAATCTATAAACCATTCTGGGTCAGTTCATATCTCTTATCCAGTCTTAATTTTCCTACCTGTAACCATTGTTTGCAAGATATGGCAAGAAAGGTCAATGGTTAAAAGTCAAACTGATGGACTGATCTAAATGAAAAAATGAAAACAATATCAACAACATTTGTCTACAATTAATACACATGTAATCTGAGATTGCAGAACCTCATTCATTCTGTAATACTGATTTCTGAATAAACTTCCCTTAGAGGCCAGTTTGTGATAATAATTCTAAGGTCCGCAAAGCTGGGTTTTATGTGAGGCATTCATTGGTTTTGAAAAAATACATACCAGTGTGAATAAAGACCAGTGAAAAGAATGACCAAGCCATAGATACACTCTTCTATAAATTACTTTATTTATAAATTAAGTCATAGCTAACCCACCAGAGAGATTAGCAAATGTAGTAAAAATGCAAGAATAATAGCACTAGTACCCAATAATTGAGATTATATGTACAGCATTGCTCTATTTGAGAATATATAAATTTTTATTGTTGAAGTGATACAATATTTATCATTTGCAAAGCTGTACACGTGAAGGTAGCCGTAGGATAACATCACAAGGTCACCAGATTTCACAACAGAAGTGAATGCATGGCATGCTTCCGAGAGAATTAACGGCAACAAACTGTAGCGGGAAAAAAAAAAAAGATGATGTCAGTGAAGTGTTGGTCATCATCAGGGGAGAGGACCTCAACTGAGGGCAGTCAGAAACAAAGAGGGGAAAAGCCCTTTCCATCATCAGTGACAGTAAACCCACTCCCAAACTGTAGAGGAGGCACCTCCTTCCTCTGCCTCGCCACCGCACCATGCATTCAGGGGTACTCTTGTGTGAAATGGGGAAAGTCCCCGGTGGATAGCCGATTAATCCCCCTCCTTTCTCTCTCTCTATGGTGGTGAGGCCCGATGGACAGGACCCGTAATGCAGCCCAGTGAAGTGTGCCACTGACTCACCCAGCCTCACTACCCTCCCCCCCCCCACCCCCCCAAAACTCACCCTACCGGAACCTCCCCATTCCAGTACAGAGCCTCATCAACTGCCTCCCGGTACAGGATCCCACGCACACACGCTGTGTAGGACTTACAGCCCATTGTGTACATACCATCATATTCATTATTTTATTTCAAATCAGATGTGCTGGAGTACGGAGCCAGCAAAACTTGTGCCACTGTCCGAACACTTTTGCAGTTAACTGCATATGCTACTTCCGTAATGTGACACACTTTCCTTAAATCATGTGTATTTAGCACTAGCACTGCACCACAATGTAAAATATAACACGATATTGCTTCTTCCTTGTGTTGTTTGTATTGAGATACACAGTCCCAGCACTGCAGGGAACAGACAATAGGTTACTAGTAAAATTCCTCTCCACTGTCCTTGTCTAAGTTCCCTGGTTATCACCTGTGGAAAATTTACACACACTTGGGGTAAACCAATAACTACAATACATAACTGGACAAAATGAGGTGTGGATGAAAGCAACCTGAAGCGGCAGAACTGTGTCACGCCAGCGTGGCCTTCCCTAATGACCCTCACGTGAGGATATTATTACTGTCAATGCCTGTGTCTTCCTGTTTCCTGTCATGGAAAGATTCTAGCCGGGAGAAAGGTCAACAAGGCCTCCTGGAGCATTGAGAAATATGTGCAATAAATAACACAGGTCTTTTACCATCTGCGATGTCTGGGCAGTCACATGGTTTTCTTTATCAGGCTTCACGTGATTGCTCTGGCGATGAGGTGGAGGGCTCGGTGGGTGCGTTTGGTTATCAGCGTTGGCATGATGATGATCTCATCTCAAGGCCTCTTGTGTTTATATGGCTGGACTCGAGAGAGTACCTTGAGGTGAGCCATGGCTCCAGGCCCTGGAGAGGATATCCTGTGAGCGTCTGATTGGCTGAAAGCCAGTTCCTGGCTGAGTCGGGTTCCGGGGGCCCTCTGTGGAGTAAGTCACATGAGCAACAGGAAGAAAACTATTAAGGGAAGGACATGTGGTCACACAAAGGAATGTGGAATCTTTTGACTGAAAATTCAGTTTTGGCCTGGATTTAACAGGATGGATAGAAAGAGTGATAGAGAGCTAATTTTCAAATCTTTCATCAGTATTCAGGTTCTATTTCCAATGGACCAACCATTAGACCACAGGATCAACCAGCTAGATGCAGATGTAGAAGGCTCATTACATCTGAAACTGGTTTACTGTGTTGTATTTATTATCATCTGCGGAAGTATTTCTCCATGACAACTTCTCAAGTTTTTCAGTAACCATAGAATGTCTGTTGTTTATGTCAATTTACAAGAAGGCTGCTTGCTTACGACAAAACTGAAACCACTGGAGCATGATGCAACCTTTCGCAGCTGCTACAAGAAACCATTTTAAAAAAGAGACACCATTAGAGGACAAGGCTTGTTCAAAAGTACTTAGGAAAAAACGAGTTAAAACTTTCAGAGAATCCAGTTTCTCTTCCAGCCCCCTGGACTTTTTAAGCTGCTGTGGCATTTCCCAAGCAATGACGAGACTAAGCTGGTGCTGGGCTGCTGTGGTCATGTGACCCCCATAGGGAAGCACTTAGGTGAGGTGTACATGGCAGCAGTCACATAGGCACACTGACAGTTACAGTGGTTGTCACTGACGACACGCCGTCCTGTGATTCAGACTGCGCAGTCAGCCAGTGCTGGCACGTAGGCACCAAATCCTAAGTCTCTAATTCAGCAGGGCAGGCACAGTCCCATTTCAGGATATCTACCTCATGGTGAGATAATGAGACTAGGCCTTTGACAGTTTGGCCCTTAACCGTTTGGATGACAAAATGGTGTGCAAAGCATATTCAGTGTGTGCGAAGCTGGTCTTTGCTGTTCGCTTTAGCAACCCTGGAAATATTCAGTTCTGCATTTTGCCTATCTCTGTAATCATTGCTGAAGTTCTGCATTGACTCTAACATGTTCCTTTTCCCGTGTCACTGAAACGCAACAGTGGAAACACTGAAGACAAAAATAAAAACGGACAGAGCTCTGCTCTGTGCTGTGAATATTGTTATTTCTTGGTTTTTGCCTAACTGCCAGGAAGCTAAGAATGGATTTTCAAGTAGGGTCTTGGATTCAGGCTTTCTATAAGGCTTGCTTTTAAATTTTAGGTTTTAGGTCCTTTTTTCTGTTCGGAAGCGATACGCAGCAATCCATTAAAGACATCTCTCAAAATGTTCTCTAGCACTAGAATGCAGTCAGTAGGATTACTGCGGAATTGAATTACTGGTGGAAGTGGGCCAGCGTGATCCAGTGCTGTGGCTAAACTGATTGGCTTGTGCAGGCACGACCCGAGGTGTCAGAACAGGGCTGTGACACACACACACACACACACACCCCCCCCCCACCCACCCCCCCCGAGACCTGACAGAAGTCACATAGTCCCTTTCCCTGCAGTCCACGTCTCCCATGAAGCACCTTTGATTGTAAGCAAACTGCACAGTAAAGTGCAGCTACACTGGAAGATGATGCTAAGCTGAGCATATTGTTCAACCAGTCGAAACAACTACAGTAAAAGCATTTTCAATCACAACTGTACCGATAGCATTTACAGTAAGTGATATCACAAATGTAAAATGTAAAAAAATAAAGACCAGATGTTTCTCTTTCAGATAATTTATTGGTCCAGAAAAATCAAAGGACATACATGTTGAAAAGGCATTCTTTGTTAGTCAAATGTGTGCAATTCACACAAAAATACAGACAGTAAAAAAAATTTAAAAAAAACAACAAAAAAGATGAAACAGGATGTCACAATTCTACAGAAAGGGTCTTAATAGTTCACATATTAAATAAGGTTGTCTTGGTGTGAAATCCACTCCAATACAGCTTTTCCCTGGAGAGCCAAATACAAAGTTTGCAATAGGGTACATATTTCAAAATGAAGGTGCAACATTTGTTAAGAGCAACCTCTACTTTAAGTGTAGCAAATAGAAAGTTATTACTTTGGTACATTTGACCAGTATCTGCTGGCTGATGATGAAAAGCTTTTACAAATCTTTACACAAATAGTTTCTCCAAAGAATAATAAATAAAAAATATATGCAAAATAATTCAAGCCATTATTCAAGTACTAGCAGCAAATAAATACAACAAAACAAAATATTTTTCTTGTCAGTTTACTTGAAAAAAACTAGGTGATAAAATGTCCTTCAAATCATGTGACCAAATGATTTCTTAGTGAATTTAAATTTATGCAATTTTGAATATAAGCATATTCTTGTTAACATTCACTCATACATGGGTTGTATCATTTTGTCAACACATTCTGATTATACAAAAACATAACTGGTTCTGTACACTACAGCAAATTAAAGTGATCCGTAGTCTATACCCATGATGCTAAGCTTTGACAGCACTTTAAGAAAAGTAAAAATAACAATAGAATTAAATTAACTGTAAAATTAGTAATTAAAAGTGAAGACAAGGTAGTGACAGACTGCCAGAGCAGTCTACTAGAATAAGGATCAGTGATATTCCAAGATCAGAGAAGTGCTGTCTCCCATTCCAAGTGTGAAATCTCATTAAAGACTCGCTGACCGTGCAAGAAATGGAGCAGGCACTGTGGGTAGTACATTTCCATACCTTCCAAACATACATATCATTACAAGATTAATCCAAACACATTCATCATCCTACGACAATAATAATAATGAGAACACTGAATAAACATGTATGTTTTTCTTTTTTTTGTGGTTTTTCAAGTTACAAGCATTAAGGTGGTTCACCCTATTAAGACTTGTTAACTCTGATAATTACACAGTGCAGAAGACAGGTTGAAATGTTTCATTGCCATTTGAAACATGTTGACGAATATGCATGTGCACCGAAAATGTTTCAGAGAACTTGCATATCACAAAATAGTTTATAATAAATTCCCCAAACCACAAACGGGACTGAATAAGTTCTTATTTAACTGCTCAGAAATCCTTCACCAGTTACAAGGCAGAGAATAAATCTCAACAACATTCATGACAAAACTAAATTGAAATATATCCAGTAAAAAAGAAACATGAAAGTACAATCTTTTCAAATAAATATAAAAATTAAAAACTACTTTACTTCATTCTCTAAATAACATGTGCATTTAGGGCCAATGTTTGCTTGATACTGTGCAACAAAATGCATGCAAATTTAACTTCGCAGTCGAGAAAAAAAAACTGTGTGAAGCTTGCATGCTATCGGCTTCTGAATCAATGAATCTGCAAGCTTTTAAGATCTGTGTATGATTTCACATCATCCAGCTCTCACAGAAGAGGAAGCAAAAACCTTGGTGAAGGAGATTTAGACATTTAGACAAACCAGTCTCAACTGTTTCGGCATTGCACTTGTTTGCCACAGTAACACTTCCTCTAACACCATGATGACACTAAAGCACCTCTAACCAGGACAGGAATAAGTTGCCTAAAAAAATATGGTGAAATGCTGGAAAATAATTATAACAGAAATGAGGCAAATCGCTGTCCTATCCTGTGTGAAAAGAAGAAATATCAGAAATAACTGTTACACCTTTGAAAATGCTGTTCTGTGAGAGACCACGCAAGATCAAATGTTTACATAGTTCGTGAAGGCTATAACATTTCAATTAATCAGAGTGAGACTTCAACTTCCATTACAAAAAATAAATAAATTTAAAAATAAAAAGAAAAACACAACCTGTTTTACATTTTTTACATATAATAAAAACTCCCTTTCCACTCCCATTCATTTTAACTTTACACTACTTACAAATTGAATCTTGGATGATGGAGGATATTTACAGGAACACAAAGGTGTGCACGTGTACTATAAGCACTTACAGATTACAGCGAGACATTCATTTACAGGACTGTAGAAAAACGATCACCTTGCCACCATGCTCAGGGCAGCAATTCATCCCAAACAGAGATCCCCGGAGATTAAGCCCAGCCAGAATAAAACTGAAAAATCAATGTTCCGACACATCCTGTGTGCAAAGTCAGGTGACGGTGATGGTGATGTGGAGATGGGCCTCAGTGGTAGTGCTGGAAAAGCTCGTGGAGATCCGAGGCACATCGCTTCAGGTTCTGTAAAGGACAAAGGCACAGACACGCAGTGGTTAGCTGGCTGCACCATCGCACACTCCAAAATTTGGGGTGAATAACACAAAAGCAAGGCACAGCATCTCAACACAGCAGGCAAATTCAGCAGCGGTTCAAATCATGAACTTCGGCCATCGTCGCCATACCCAGTGAAGCAGAGCCTTTTGTGCTTTTCCCCAAACCCTAAACTTGTGTATGATCTAAACTCCTAAAAGTTACTCTGGATTCCATTTTCCTAATGGATATAATGTACGTTACAGAACGGATGAAAAAAAAAAAAAAAATGTATACTAGGCCAGTCCCTTCCGATTTAACATTTACCATGGAGGCCAAACCAGTGGTGTTTGTTTTTGAGGGTCAGACCTCTCCAAGCAGAAGTAACATCTGGTCAGAGGGGAGATCATTTAGACCCAGCGTGGGCATTACATATCCACCTCACTCTTACTCAGTCACATATCACACTACTCAATTTCGAAACGTTCCCGCATGGAATAACCCAACCTCAAGCCTCCTGGTATCCAAGCCCAGTGACCAGCTGTGTCAATACAATAGAAAGAGACAGGATTTCCATATAAGGTCAAACCCATTTCTCCCCATTCACACGAGAATTCTGAACTCTGGAGAGCACAGTTTCACAATTCTGGCAGAGCAGAGGGTAGGACTATCAGTCAGAACTAGTCCGATTTAACAAGCAAAAAGCGACAGAGTGCAGCACCCCAATCTACCGACTTTGAAATGAAAGCACGGGGACAACAGTGAGATAATGGAAAACTGTGCCTTCAGACAGAGCGAGTAAAAAAAAAAAATGAATGGAAAGAGAGAACATGAGTGTTACTGATCTTCAGGTCTAACTGCTGAAGGGATTCCTCCAGAGCTCTGGGGGGGGGGGGGGGGGGGGGGTACTGTACATTTAGGTAAAGCTACAGGACAGGCTGTGAAATTGCTCATGGACCTTGTGCAATGCTCCTTTCTTTTGGGAGAGGAAAGAATTAGGCAGGCAGCCAAGTAAAGCCATGATGTCACAGATAAGGAGGGGTGGGGAGAGGAGAACGGAAGAGAAGAATGTGCTGTACAGTACTGTTTGAGGGCAGAGCACGAGAATAAGAGTCTTATATTTAACCACATGCTCAGATTAGAAACATCAGCATTGGTCTTGCCCGGAAGATACAGTGGACACTGCAATGCAACGTAGCACACCATTCGACTCATGCAATATTCTATGCATTGACCATCTAATATAGTATCTGTTATGCCCTCTTTGTAGTAAAATAATAATAAAACCACTGCACTCGGGTAACAGGCATGACCTTTTCTACTCTCTTGGTTTCTGAAGAGAGATAAAGCATTTGGGTTAGTGAACTGAAGAATGAGCGAGATGTACTTACAGATAAACTCTACCAAGCTGAAGCTAAAGAGAAGATGAGGAACAAAAAAAAAAGGTAGAAGAGGAAGTGAAGGAACTACTCAAAGATGAAATGGCAGAAACAGAAAGATGATGCAAGAAATACACAGGAGTGAGAAACACTGGCCAGAAGATGACAGGAGAAGAGGGTGGGGGACCAGGCGTTGTGAGCAACGGGGTGTTTGGAGAAACTCAAATCAGTGACTGAAGGGTGCACGAGCTCACCTGTCCCAGGTGGGCCAAGGGGAGGGGCGAGGTGGAGCAGCGGGACAGGGGGGCGGGGGCGACCTCAGGGATGGAGCGACCGTCCAGGAGGTCGAAGCGCGGCTTCTTGAAGGGCTCGGGGCTGGTCAGCGGCGTGATGCTGTTCCGCCGTATGAGCGTGATGGGGCTCTTCTGGACCTGCTGATCACAGGGGGAAAAGGGGTCAAGGGTCAGGCCTTCCCTACATGCAACGCTGCCGGGAGACTGACAAGAGATATAAAACGGCGGGTGGGCATACCTCAGGCCTGTCCCTGTGCGTGTTCACAGCATCCACGTTCAGTGAGATCGACTCCACTTTACATCCTGCGCACAGAAACAAAATGCCGATTAATGCCGATCGCCATGGCAACGCGCAGTCACCACGCAGAGTGAAAGGGCACGTAAGGAACGTTCCGGGTGATTCTCACCATAAGCAACGGGGGTGAGCTTCAGCACTGTGTGGAGGGGGCACTTCAGGTACGGCATCTCATCTGAAACACAGGTCAGGGATCACGTCAGAAATCACATACGGATGAGAAAACGGTAACGGTACAGCTAGGCTTCAGAATCTGGTCAGTAATATGCTTTCCAGTCATTTTCACTGAAGCTCCAAGTCAGGGAGGGGGAAAAAAAAAACACTGCGCAATGCACTCCAGCTGTGCTGACAGGAAATTAAGTCTACAGCCTCTCCTGAGTGCTTAGCAACCGTGTGCCATTTGAAACTGCAGGTATGCAAAGTATGCAAACTGGGAGTGGCGGCCGATCGGAAAAGAGGGGGCAGCGGCGGTCGGGAAGGCGGCTCACCTGCGCTCTTGTCCAGGAAGTAGGCCAGCAGGCAGCGCATGACGGCCTGGTGACAGATGACCATGACGTTCTCCCGCCGCTCGAGCTCCATGATGACCGGCTCCACCCGCTGGACCAGGTCCTGGTACGACTACGGGGGGAGGGGGGGGGACAGTGGCAAAGTCAAAAATGGCTGCCAAGCCAAGAACACGGTCAGCTTTATCAGGGTTTTAAGATTAGAACACTAGAGCACTGGCATGATGTCGGGGGGGGAGGGGGGGGGGTGACTGGTGAATTAAGCTTCGTTAAAAATACAGGCCACTTATGTTAAAAGAAAAATAAGCGGACTCAAAAACAGAGCAGCCGCAGCTTTAATGGCAGCTTCACAGCCGTGTGGAGAGCTGAACTGGCACGGCTTGGTTAGAGCTATGTGCCTTCGTTTCAGCCTAGCTACCCGACTAACGAGCTGAGTCAGTTCCCTCCTATTCCAGTTTCAGCCTCTTTCTCTCTCGCTCTCTGGAGAGAACATGAAGAACAAGCCATCAGCCACATGCAGAAACTCCCTACCTCCCTACCAGTAGGAGGAGAGGGTGTAACATCAGCAACGGCACAGTGCATTAGTCACACTGCATTCCTTATTGCAGGTTCACTGCCAGTGAGGGAACATCAGGTCTTTCCCAAGCGTATTTAAATGTACTTAGCGAGATGATTAGCGCGTACCTCTCCCGTGGGGTAACGGTAGTAGAATTTGTCCTGGTCTCTCAGAGCAAACTCTTCCGGGAACTTCTCCTTCACCTCGTCGTAGGTCATCTCCTCACACACACCCTGCAGCCAGCGAGATGTTGCCCGATCAGAGAGTATAACACACCACGCACACGCACACACGCATACACACACACACACAGACCACAGACATATTAAATAAGCTGGCACTCACAGCATCGATCTCGTTGAGAGCCTTCCACTGCTCGTAGGGTACGCCCAGCGCCTCGGCCGTCTGGATGCTCCTGCGCAGCTGACTGGTGCAGACCCGCAGGTCCTTCAGGTTCTGCTCCTCCACGAACGTGGACAGGGCTCGGGCAAACTGCAAGGCGACCAGCAGAGAAAAGATTAAAAACCCATCTGCCGTTGTGCATCTCGGTCTCAGAGGATCCATCTGGCTGCCCAACCCACCGCCGCCCCACCCAGATGTAACAAGGTGCGTCTCCGTACCTTTCTACCCTGGGACGAAAGGCCAGAGTCTCCGCCCAGTCGGCCCTGCAGGTTGTGTTCGCTCTCGCCATGGCGACAGAGGTAGATGGTGCGTGACTGGACGTGTATGTTCATCAGGTAGTACACGATCTTGCTCTGGATGTGATCCTGGATGCGGTTCACCAGGAACCGTCGGCCGACATCGACGACCTTGATGAAAGACATGTTCCTGGAATCGGCACGAAGGGGGGGGATTAAATGCCGCACGCGCTCCTTTCACCTTGCCGTTCAGAGAGTTCAGAAATCCAACACTACAACGCCGAAAAAAAACTGGTGGGCCAAATCACACGCAACTGCCCGGCAGGCGCATAGATACCTGTCGTACTGGTCCGGGTCCAGAGGCTCGTATGACTGCCGGTAGCATTCGATCCTCTTCTGAAAGTCCTCCAAGGCGTCCACCTTGTTGCAGTCCTGATAGTCCGGAGAGGACACCTTCACTTCCTGTCACAAAACAGAGAGCGCAGAGCAAGGTGACGCCCTGAACAGAGCGGGATCGGTCAGACTCAGTAAATCACCAGCACTGTCATGGCTAAATCATCCAACCCAACTTAACAGAGAAGTAAGGAGAACATGCAAAATACAGCAATACAAAGCGACTGTAAACACGAAGCAGGGACTTTCTGCTGCCAGACTTGGCTTTCTGATGTCAGATTTTGATTACAGTGCTGGAGGCTGCAGAGCAAAGGTGTTCCAAGACAGCATTAAGATATCTAACTCACCATGATGTTGGTCGCGATGACGCTAGGGTCTTCACACACCGACTCAATGAAAAATACCTGCAGGAACAGAGTGGAAACATAAGCATTCATAATTTTTTGAAAATGTTCAAGATTGGTTTCCCCCCCCCCATACATAAATAAATCACCACCATACAATTCTTAACAGAAAGCGCAGCTACAGCAATGCATTCTCACCTTGAATCCATTCTCACTGCCGAAATTCAAGATCATGTCCCTTCTGTTCCTTGTTGTGTTGGTAGCATCGAAGACCTGCAGGATAAGAAAATAAAACTGGTCATCTTGAGGAAAAGAATGCATCAAAGTCCAATTATATTGACTACATATATAGTAAATGATCATTTATGGCAGACTTCATTGCTGCACAGCTAGCCTGGGAAGACTGAAAGAAGAATGATCACAGACTGCCCTTAATTACTTCTCTGTGGACTGGAATAAATAGTCAAATAATCCCAAGGGCCTGAAGATATTTTTACAGCTTTCCTTTTCAAAGGATACAATTTATTTCTACAGAGAAAAGCTTTATTTAAAACAGTTTACTCACAGCGATCTGGCCACCTTCTTCTGTCAGGTAAGCCTTGACGTCTCTCAGAGCGGCCAAGGCACATTGCCTGTGGGGGTAAAACAAACCAGACGCACTGATAAGCATGCCCCTTCACCTCAGCCCTTTCAAATGAGGAGATCCAAAATAAAAGGGAAACCAATCACTCACTGTCTGATTTTCACCGCGTCCTGGTTGTCGGGTTTGAAGAAGTCGTAAGAGCTGTACTGCTTCACGGCCTCCCGCCGATACTCTCCGACGTTGAACACTAAAATACAAACAGGCAAATAATCAATTAATAAACACAAGCGAGTGTCAACTCTTTATTCAACCTGGATAGTAAATAACACTTATCACAACCTGAAGACATGTAATATTGGTGCCCACAAAAACACTAAAGTAGAGTGAACTCAGTGGGGTTCCAAAGGTGCCCCAAATTCTGTTATCAGCTCAAACATAATAGCATTAAAAAAAACAGCTAAAATTACCACAGCAAAACTATGAGCTGCACAGAAAACACAGATGGAAAATCTGATTCTCCAGGCAGGCCTACCTTTAGTGGGCAGCCCGATCCAGTTGAGGTAGCGGGTCAGTTTCCTGGACATGTAGGTCTTGCCGCGCGCTGGCAGGCCGACCATCACGATCACAGTGGGGGGGTTGGCGAGGTGGGGGCCTCCCGTACCTGAGCAAGAGAGAGCAGAGCCGCACACCGTTAGGGTGTCGCTGTATGGCAACAAACACACTGAAACTCCACTTTTTTACAGAATCACCAAACACCACAAATAAGCCAACTTCAAACAAGACCTTCCCACCATCCACTTCTCTCTCAGGTTTGTGTGTACGGGCAGCCGTGCACAAATATCAGATTTTTGTTAAGGTCAAAGAAAGCTTTTTAAAGATTCTGAGGACAGTAACATCATACAAACGAAAATAAATAGGCTACATTTCAGTCAATAGAAAAGAATTACAGAGAATGTAGGCCCAAAATCTGCAGTTAAGTAACAAAATGTACAAAGTCAGAACGCACGCACTGGTGTGTCTACATCTCAGTTCATTTGGTAAGATGCAACCGTCGCAGACATGATGTTGGCATAAATGACATTGCAAAATTGTGTAAATAAAGAAAATGTGTGAATTTAAAACATGGACATGTACCAGTACAAAACACCCCCGCTCAGCATACTAAAATACACCCCCTATTCCATATCTAGAACCGCATGTGAGATGCACAGAATGCAGATAGTATAGCTTGTATTGCTCCACCACATTGCCACTATATGCATTTATTATATACAAATAAAATGAGCCCACACACACACGCCTAAATATGGGGCAATGCAAGCCAATGCAATACAACATCATGTAGACCGTGTTTATCCTTTCATGTAGACCGTGTTTATCCTTTCATAGGTAACACTGATGTTCTCCACAAATGTGTTCTCCATGCCAATGTAATGTACTGTAAAGGGCAAATAGGACACAGAACATTAAATGAAGCTGAAGATCACAATGGAAAAATATTTGCCAAAAGATAAAATATTTTAACCCTCTAAGGTGTAAGATCTGTTATTAGAATGTTCTTAATTTAACATTCTAATGCTGATGTAACAGCCACTACTGGTAAATGAATGCAATGGAGTTCTAGGACACAGACTTGGAATTCTTGGGGGGGAAACATTCCAAAAAACAAACTCGTCGAAGTGTTAATTATTTTTCAGGTATGACCATAAGAAAATGACAGGTAACATGTCAAGGAGATTGCGACAAGCATGCGTTTAATATGCACCAAGTGTTCTGCATGATGGCGTTCCGCTAGTTACTGCTATTCGCTTTCGACCTGCATCTGCGGAAATCTCGCTGCCAAATGACAACGCTGCACAACATCGAACACCGCAGACAGTCCGATCATTACCCTAACGATAAAACCGAGTCACTGGACATAAACAGTCAACCAATGGCGCATGTCACCGGACTAGCTAGGTGCCGGTAAACGTTGGTCAGTATCACAGCCCCTTAGTGAGCCAGGATGTGAGCGAGCGGAATGCACCGGTTCACTGTTGCTAACGTGTGCGTCATCTTGGTAGGAAGTCGGTGGAAATGACGTTTACGCGTTAGATATGCAACTAACGGGGTTCATTTCCACTGCGTTGGGGAATTTGTACAATTCCTTTGAAACTTAAACATGCTAAAATATATAATAATTGAATTAATTATAATATTTTATATACTGAAACACATAAAAAAAGCACTGTAATTCATCCACGAAACAGATGAGCGAGCTGGCTTGCCAGATGCACCTGAATGATGTAGGCCTACCCGCATGGTAATGACGCGAGTCCCAGGCAAGGGTATGCCATGGTTGTATCAGAAATAAACGAAAATACAAATGTAACATTAACTAGATCCCCTCTTAATAGAGACCTTGTCTATGTCGATCTCACTTAGCCAGCACTGGCTACAAAATCTATTCAAATATGCGGGTTGGTTAATTTAAAAACGATATGGCCAGAGTAACCGGCTACATGTATCGTAGATGTGTTAACAAACGCAACTTACATCTTCGAGGTACCGCTGGTTTATCATCCTTAGACGGAATCCAGATTTTTTGGATCCTGTTCTGGGTAAGCTCTCTTGGCATTCCTTATTGGTGATAAATGAGAAGGAAGAACTAACTTGATCTAATTTAAATCTGTCAAAGAATAGCTGCAATAGGCACCAAGTTGCCTTTAAGAATAGCTCTATGGAAAATCAGCAAGCAAAAACAAGTTCTTCTGATGCCGGTTTCTTTCTCGATCAGAATCTACAACTCAACGATTAATTGTGGTTAGTAAAAAAAACAAATAAACCACGCTCTTGTGTATACTCAAAATGCTCAGTCTCCTACTACTTTCCTTATTCAAACCGCGTCTCTCATCCCCTATTTAAGCACAAAAGCCGGGCGAGCAACGTGACTGTAGTGACGCTCAATAGGCGTGTACCACATTCAGGGATTCCCTTGGTGTCTGTTACGTTGCGCCCTCATGTGGGATAAAATGTGTGTGCAGCTTAATTGATAAAGCAACACGTTTAGCTGCCTTTCCTGAATGTTAGGCTATAGTTACAAAGCCAACAATAATCATGTCAAAGCAGGCTCAGGGTTGATATTTTGTATATGTCTTACTCGAAAGACTTAGTTTAACGTATTTGTCCAATCGTAACGTAAGTTCCAATCACAATTTGGGGTGGTTGGGGTTGTCCTGAAGTGCACGTACATCATGCAGTCTGGGCTGACTGAGTCATTAATCTTGGTGTGGCATGTGGGCATGTCTGGTGCACGTGTAGTTCTACATCGCTGAGCAAGGGGGTAGTCTATATATACATACACACATGCAAATTTAGTTTTGGTCAGACGCTAAACTTTCTGTTAGCTAGTAAATAAAAAGAAAAGTAATCAAATTGTGAATTGTAATTATTCAACTAATGGTTCCATTGATATTCTGAAAATATACTGCACTTAGTACTTTGCAAACTATGGTCTTCTTTCTCAATTTTAATGTAGGTCTACACACAATAGGCTCTATAGTACACAATAACAAAAAAATAGCCCATAACTGTTTACAGCAAATTGTAAATTGTAAATTGACACTTGTCCTAGCCTAAGCGTCTTTTTTTTCAGCATCAGACAAATTCTTCCAGAAAGAATGCCACAGCGGTGTGGCATTCCGGAATAGTGCCTTAAGTGCGGCTTTCACTAATTAGAAAGGGTGTCCACATGTTTTTGGCCATGTACTGCTTCTCCTTTTCCCAGCACAACCTGTCCGACTGAGCTTATTGACAACAAACAGCACTCTCCCTCAAACCAGGAGGGCTGGTACATCTTTCCACTGTAAATAACAACACAAATAATAAATATATACAGAAATAAGTGAATCTGGAAATAAATTCAGAAATACACATTTTATGGTATTGATTTATTCATTTATTTTTTACATTTGTCTTGCATTTTTATTTATTTATTCATTCATTTATGGACTCGTTTATTTATTTGTTTCTTTTCAATTTTGATATTTTTGGTCCTCCATTAACAGTCAGTCATGATCCAATGGCAAACTGAGACATGAGACTGTGACTATTAGTGACTGTGACCCAGATTGTGTTTGTGAGGAGCCCTTTTACCAGCTGAGCCACTCTGAAGACCATTATCATTTCTGTGGTGTGTAGCTGCTGATGTGCAAGCACACCAGCACTCATGTCCGCGCACCAGACAGGAAATTAATGTATTACTCAGTCATTGCTCATAATTCATTTCCTTGAGTGTATGTCCAGAAGAGAGGCAACAGTTCTTGGTATCAGGGGCTGTTGGACTGAGAATTGAACTTGAGTTATGGAAAAGCTGACATTTTTTTGTTTGGGTTCCAGGATTTGCGTGACTAAGTAGTCGGTGAATGAAACTGCATTTGTGGCTAAGCCAATCAGAGTAGAAGACCATTCAAACAACAAATTTTGTAGTTTAATTTCTGGTTCTGGGCAGATTACCTAACCTTACTTACTGTTGTCCACCACATCAAAAATATAGATCTGAGAGGCAATTCAAGTCTATTGATTTGCAGGCACACATTTTTGATTTATAGGTACAATTTTATCTTACCCTGAGATATTCAGAAGTAAACAGATTTTAGGATGTCTTCTAAGGGAGCGGAAGGTGGTAGCAGGTAGGCTGGTGATGAGGAAACAAGCCTGCAGATATTGCAGGCTTTGTCAACCTCCCGACCCTCCCACTTCTACATCAGAGGACTATAAAAGCCTTTAAAGAGAATCAGGAAGTTAAGGCGAGCTAATCGCTATGACAGCAAGGTCCTCGGCAAATTGAAAGTATTGTCATGCAGTGAGAAGTGGGCAGCGCTTTTTGTGCTGCTGTGAGTGGGAGGTGCAACATGCACCAGCAACCTAATATTTTAAAAAAAAGAAAACGTAAAGAATCGTGGGCTCATTTTCCTTGGACCTCTGTGAATATTCGCCTGTGAATACATTTAATGTGTCGTCATCCGTGCTGACTCACAGCCACAGATGCACCATCGTGAGTGTTGAAAAGCCTTGACAACACAAATCGGCTGGCCAGGAGAGTAATTCATCCGTCCAGATTTTCACAAGCTTCATCATCATCGCCTCGCTCTTCACACCCACTCACCATCCTCTGTCTTTTGCTTTCACACACACACACTGCAGCAAACACATTATTACACACAAAGCACCAAAGATGGTCTGGCGGACAATGAGAAACAGCAATTAGGCTTCAAAACGTCCATTCTATTAGACTAGGTTTCTACTAGGTGTAATACGATAAATTGCATGTTAAGAAGACAACCCATGAACCACATAAATACTCATTGTGTTGAATTAAGATGATGAGGTAATGGGGGAGAGTTAGAACAATTGCATTAGTGGTCTCATGGGGGGAAAATGTAGTTAATTTTGCAGTTATATTTCTCAAAACCATTGAGTTGGCATTGTTGTTCTAGTGACTACTCTGCCAATTAAGCACTTACCAAGTTCATATGCTGTTCTGGTCCACAATGTTCCAACAGAAACACAAAACATGGTATTGGGGGGTAGTAGGTGTCCCCTGCATATCAAACAAGCTGATAATATCATCACATGACTATTCAGAGCACAGTAAGGGTGGGCTGTTGTTCAAATAAGCCTGTTTATGCCGGGACCCAGCTTAGGTGTGACATTCTTCTTCAAACGTGTGCAAATGCGTCTGCTCGTCCAAAAACAACCCCCGCCCCCGTCCCCCCCACCCACCCCGCCCTGGGCCTGTCCGGCGAGGAGCAAGCAGTGGCTTTGTTTTCATCCCACCCTGTTTACAGAGAGGATTCCACTCAACGGCACACACAGCTGCCTCCGAGAAGGACTGATCACTTCCTGAGCATGTGCGGGGCTCGTGGGCACGTGTTTACCAAACACCCCCCCCCCACACACATTCATCAGGAGCCCCCTTAACCTCTGAGATTCACTGGCTAGTGTTTTTCTCCTGTCACCTCCACTCTTACATAAGAGAGGGAAACCAACATAATAACATGTACTGTACATGATGTGATAAGCAGCAGGGGAGCCTGTGCAGCAGCAATAAACACCCTATGAAACAGTCTTGGGATGGACAGCTGTCCGCACGCTCAGGACAGGTGTCCGGTTTCCCCACACTGTAACCAGAGTGACGGGCCCTGGGCCAGAAAGAAGGAGGTCAGGGGCTACTAGAGGCCACAGGATCGGGCTACCGCTTAGCTCTAAAACAGCATGTGTGTACAGTTAAATGCTAGGGCAATGCAATTCACTGCACTTCAACTTTATGGCAGTGACACAATGTTGCCATGGTAGCACCCTCCTTCTTCTGAGCCAGGTCTCAGAAACAAAGCACCTGGTGCATTTTAAGAGCAATTATTACACCATGTTATGATCTGAGTCTCAAATACATTTTTGCATGCATTTGTTTTGGTAAAAATCAGTGAAGCAAATAATTGTTACTCATCTTGGCGTAACTTCTCTATGATGTCCTTACTGAATTTTGCCCTTAAATTTCAAATAGTAAGCTACCCAGGATTTGAATTTAAACCTTTTTCATGTGCAACAAAAATCGCACAGTTGGTTTTCTTAATGGTAAACAGGCAGGTTGAGAGAAACACAAATCAGTGTCTGCTTTCACAGAGCATTACTTGGTTACGGATCCATCTTTCTCTCCCTCCCTTTCCTGGTCTCTCACTCTTTCTCTCCCTCAGTGAATAAGCTCAATTTCCCAATATTACTGGTCCCATTCAGAATTAACCCCCCTCCTGAGACTTCTGCCGTAATACCCTCAATACTACATGCTTGCGTAACCATCGTTACGACGCTGCCTGGAGACGCTCCCATTGTATTCTCACTGCCACTGACCCATTAGCCTGTCCTCTGTGTATTTTAAGATTGCCCTTATTCTCCTGGGTTGGTCCTCATTATATCAGATGTATGGAATACAGGTTGTGTTATGTAGTCTGCAAAAAAAAAAAAAAAAAACTTTGCCGACTTTCCAAAAACTATGATCAACTGTCATTTAGCCAAGTAAGCAAAGAAGTCAGAAAAATGTATAGTACAAAAATCTCTGAAGATAACAAAGTAAACAGTAGCAATATGTTAAAAAAGTAAACCAACATTATTTATTGTTAGAGTTACATGTACATGCTAAGGTCTTAAAACAATAGTGCAAATAATGCATCATAGACAAACAGTTCAGTATTCACAAAATTTTATACAGGGGAAGACAGGCAAACTGTGGAATGTTCAATTCAAGTGTTATGGCATGCAACCACAAACTGAAATTGCCGTTTAAAAAAAAAAAACTGACTATGTTATTCTCAAATGACTGTACAACACACTCAGTGCAAATTCCAAGAACAGCGCATCCTCTCCCCAAATCACAAACTGTCATTTTGACCAGAAGACATAACAAATACATGTTGATAGTGATGTTCGTGTACAGCTGAGCGTCGACTGCTGATCTTCTCGGTCTAGAAATACATCAGAGGCCGACGGAATTGTCTCCGTGCTCCCGAAACTCCCCGGCCCAATGAGGCGTGATCACGCTGCTGACCCGTGCCTCCCTCACACCTGTTCCCCCAAGTCCAACACCCGGAACCTGTCCAGGTTATAGAAGCAGGCCTTCACCACCCGTCCTCCGAAGTATCTTCCATTTAAGTCCACGACAGCTGCAACGAGAAACAGAGCAGACCGTTTTAAATTATTGCACATAACCTACAATTTTGAAATCCGGCCAGTACAAATGTTGTTCATCAACCAAAAAAAAACAAAAAAAAACAAATCAGATATTCTTGGAAAAATGCAGAAGTTCCTCATTAAATAGAAAACAAAAATGACGTAAGCAAGTTATGCGCTTGAAATATGACGTCAACACCCCTTACGGTTCATTCGCAGGGCATCCGTAAATCTACAGAGGAAGCAAACGGCTCCCGCCTAAGCAGCTGCTTGCCTTAATACAGTAAGCATGTCACTGAGCAAAGAGATACATCATCATCATCATCATCATCATCATCAATCAATTTATACCACCTGCAAAAAATCACGGGGTGAGAAGGTTATGGACGGGGTACGAAACCAGAAACCGCATTCCAAGGAATAAAGAATATCAATTCTGAAAAAAAATGGGTGTATTTGAACTTTGTGCTGTAAATTACAGTACAGAACTACTTCCGTTCCCTGTGCATTTGTATCTCAAATTTGTGTTCTGCTTTGTCACTACATTTGCCTCTGGTTTTGTGCTGCTACAGGGCGGTAGGTTGGATGAGAACAGCCGAGCGCGCATCACTTCCCGCCCAGAGAAGTAGTCAAGTGATTGCGCTGTCTACCAAAAAGCCGGCTGGGTGACGTCCGCGCGCCCGGCAGCGAGCTCTCTCAGCGGACCGCCGAAACCCCCGCGGACCGCCACCTGCGCGCGCGGCAACAGTCCCGGCCCGCTCTCGTTGTCGGCGCCTGTCCGAGCGTCCCCCAGACGCCATTCTGACGGAACAACCTCGATTCTAATTTCAGCGCTCGCGCTGAGACACAACACCGCTCTGTTCGCGGCGGGCGGCTTCACAATGAAACCATCTCACTCTGCTGCGATTAGCCAGGCATTAAGTAATGTACCTGGAGCGAGACAGCTGGTTAACTCAGCTTTTTAGCTGCTTCCAAAAGCTGGGTCGCTGGTTTCCAGCATCTCCCAAAAGGCTCTTGGACCTCTCTTTCTAAATGCATCCTTGAATACAGCCGTAAAAAAAATAAAAAATAAGAATCAGACATAGGACTTTTTTGTCCTTGACACAACCCTCTTCAAAATCTGTCCCAGAGGGATATAGCATAAGAGAGGGAAACTGGGTGGGTGAGGGATTCTCAGGTGAGAAGACTGGTGATGTAACACCTGTGGGAACACGGCGCACCTGGTTATCCACTGCCTGACCTGGGACCATTCTACTCGACAGCATAACAGCAAATCGAGGCCAGCAATTTAAAAAATAAAAAACCGAAAATCATCAACGAGAGTACACGTTTTAACAGTGCTGTAGGCTCTTGTAGAACAGGTTAACGTCCACAATAAACCTGTACTGGTGTGACCCTGCTCAGGTTTATGAACACTGTTACAAATTATGATGGAGATACCAAGGTAGAAGTAACCACTGCAAGGATGGCTAAGATCTTGAAAGGTCTTGAAAGTGCTCTCAAACCCAAGAAAGCAATTTATTTTCCCCCTCACTTCAGAGAGTGAAAAGTCAGGGTCAGAGAGATTTTTTTTATTTTTATTGCTTGGCATTTGCCGTGACCGTTAGAGGTCCTACTTACCTTTTATGGCCGACTCCACCCTCTCAAACTCCAGGAATATCCTGACAGCCTCTTCGTCTATGACACCGGAGATCTGTGGGGGTCAGCGAAGAGACACAATTCTGTCCATCATCCAAGCTTCACAAGAAAATAGGGGGTCGCTCTCGGAACTGTGAATACTTTATCTGGCGCTTCTTCGACTCGCTACAGCAGAATGTAAATGCAGAATGAGCCCTTAAACTTCCCAACACCAATGCCAATATTTGGACACACGCTAGCTTACTGGCCTCTGGACTGATGCACAACCGGTTTTGCAGATCTCATTTCAAGAAACACAATCCTTTACAGTAGCACAGTAGAGCAGGCACTCCGCAATACAATACTGCAGTGGTGTTCTCACCTCAAAAATCACACACTTGATCACTTTTCCATATTTCTCACACTCCTCTTTGGTCTCTGCCTCCAAGTCCTCATCCACCTCTCCTCTCCCCACCATGTTCTAAAAAAATGACATGGCATGACCTGGAATTTAACGACATTAAAGAGGCAAGTGGCAAGTTTAAGAGGAAAAATAAAATGTGCAAAGGCATTACCTCTTTACAAATAAAGTTTGCACATTTAACAGTATTAAACTTTGTAAACACTAAAATCGGTCACTGAGGACCTCGAGTTTGGCACAGGGCTAAAGATTTACACATGTAAACGTGGTATGATTTGCATATAGCTTTACAAATTAAAAAAGAGAAAAACTTCACAAAGGGGGTAAATTTATCAGGGTTTCCAAAGTTTCCCGAACGGCTCAAAGTCCCTCTCACCCGCAGTAGCACCACTTTGGTGGGGCATTTGAGGATCTCGGTCAGCGGATTGGCGTCCGACTTCTTCGTAGCGTCCGCTAGCGGGGAAAAAAAAAAAACGAGGAGAGACGCGGTCCGTTTTTACAGTGGGACATACGGACATGCGATACGCAGCAGCGCAGTTAATGTCCTTTACTCTTGGGAAGGTTCAACCACCGTAGTGGACGGCTGCATGGCCGCTGCAGGCAAATCAAGCGTCTGATTGACAGCAGGAGCTACCGCTGCAGGATGAGGCAGGTGACACCCTCCCTGTCTGAGTGACGCGGCGGCTAATCCTGCAGTGGCCTGTGGGACTCCCGTCCACGATTGTGCCGAGGAGATGTCCTTAGTTGTGGTTTAGTGTGGTTACAGTTATTTAGGATGCACTACCTTGGAGCCAGATAGGCCCTGGCGTTTAGTAATGATTCCTTCTTTCATTGAAAATCACAAAACTCTCGGAAACTATCAGAATAGGTATTCGAATTTTACAGTTTTATAGAATAGGATAAAAAATTTTCACCAGGCCAAAAATAAAACTAGTCTAGTTCCTAGTTCAAAATAAAATAATGACTATCATGACTATGTATCAAAATGCGTGTGTGCTTTACTGGTTTTCTTCTGCCAAAATTGATCATTTGGGCTCAACAAATGAGTCTATATGGTGAACAGAAATATCAACAGAACCACAAGGTACAGCAGACAAGGGAAACGTGAAGTATGAAGACTCGAACCTGTAGCCCCTGAGCTCCAGCTGGGCATTTCACCCGCAGGTGAAACGGTCTGGCTGGATCCCGTAGCTGAGGGACGAACACACAAACACACACGGAAGCCAGCGTCACCACGGTTACGCCACAGCAACATAGCACACATACACGTGCAACACACAGGAGGCAGTGGTAGCACAACCGAACCTCAGCAGCGACAACCAGGATCAACCACAGACACGGCGCAGCGGCAGATTCTGAAGGGTACACTTAGCACTGACGCTATCATGGGATGGCAAAGGCTCAGTTTCCACAGCAGCTACCAGGACAACCTGAAGCACAAACCTTCCTCAATGGCAAATTGGGGCAGGGCTTGTCTTCAGGAGGCATCACTGTCTACGGGAGCAGAATTGGGAGGGTAAAATCCACCTCTATTGTATTGGGGGAGACTAGACCTGACCTGTGGAAACTCGTGAGGAAATCTGCCCTAAAGCTGGAAACTGAGCTGATCACACAATGGCACACAAATCCTGAAAGTAAAGGCTGGAACAAGTCAAAACTCCGACCCAACATGTAACTGAAGACAAACCAAACCCTCAGAATATACAAAGGCGACTGAGAGGAACCAAATTGTTCTGGGTATTTATTATTTAGCAGGCGGGTCAAATGTATGAATCTCGTTCCAGCCTTAGACATTAAAATAACATTCATATGCCAATGAAAGATGCTCGAAAAATAATTTTCTATAGGCCCGGTGACAAATATTAAGAACTAGAAACAAACAAGACTTATTGTAGGCCATGGTTGTTGATTTGTTGACACATATGTCCTAACAAATGTGTGGTTTCTATTGCAAATAGGTTACTGACAGACAGGTTACTGCCCATGAGCAAGAGGTTTACAATTTATTTTCCTCTGGTTAATTTAAAGGTGGCCAAGACGTGTTTGTGTATGTGTGTGTACATTTATGTGAGAACATAAATATGGGTACACGTACATGTGCGTACTTGAAGGTAGGTGTACCAGCGGGAGTGCCTGTGTGCGTGTCTATGAGTAAAGGCACGCGCGCCCACCGGTACAAGCACACACACACACACAATTGCATGTGTGAATAGTACGGGTGTGTCTACGGAGGTGCGTGTGCGTGCGCGGGAGGCCGTACTCTTGTCGACGACGTCGCCCACGATGATCTTGCCGCCCCTCTTGCTGGTCTTCTCCACGGACAGCGCGGTGCTTAGGCCCTGCTCGTGCTTCCCCAGGCCCTGGCCTTCCCTAAACCCGTACTTCTGCATGATCTTGTGGGCCACTGTGCCACTGCGGGGGGGGAGAGGAAAACGCACTGCTGATCCACCGGTACAAAACATTGTAATCGTCTCACTTCACAATTGGCCTGCTCACTACTGGCCTGCTAACCACTAATATCACTGTACAGATTCAAGAGCGTTCCGTATTCTGTCACCATCCCTGCAGCAATTCAAAATGACCGTCATTAGTCTGCAAAGTGCCATTGACTTCTCCCTCTACCCGTATGAAACCAACTTCCTGTTTCCTGTACCTGGGCCAAAGTCAAAAACACTTCTTATGTTCTCATGAGAGATGCACCTTTGTCTAAGAAATTATGACGTTACCATTATTGTTTATTAATGATTAATACCATGGGCATCTCAATTCTACACAATCATTATACATCAAGGTTAAAACACATACAATCAAACCACCACTATTAGTAAAAGAGAAGTAAAAATCATTATACAGCGATCTCTTGATTAACGGTCACGTGTTTGATGCATTTTCAGTCATTGTTTCATCTGTGATTTAAAACAAGTGAAACCGGGTGGATATCAGTGTTGCACCCCCAATGTTTGTTGCCCAAAATGTGGAAATTTAAACAGTGGCACATTGAGACACACCCCATGTTGGCGAGGAAGGAGTTGGCGGGCCCAGGAGGGGATCTGGGGCGCTCCGAATCCTCGTACATGGGGGGTGGGATGGCAGCTTTCGACGAGGGGGCACGCGGCTGTCCCTCATCATCATACTGGTATGCTGCATTCAACACTGACAGGAAAAGGGTCAATACATTGATACATGGCGTATGGCATTCAGCTACCCTAAGAAAATACGCCTTATTTTCCCACATACGTAGCACAACAGCACTTCCTAGTGGTCAAACTCTCACACTGCAATTCCACTGAACTTTCAGGAAACTTGTGTGAAAGTTTGTACAACGTGCCAATTTGCTTTTTGCAAAATTGTGGTTGTCTGCACACGTGCAAAATTTGCCAATAATCCACAGAAAACTCCAAAATTTGTAAAATCAAACTGATATCATCAACTTGATGCTTGAGAAACGGTGAAAACAAGTGTGGAGTGAAGCTCAGAGGAATAGGCCATTTCAAATCATTCTAATATTATGGGCTGACTCCAGTTCTCCAAATCACAAGAGTGGAAGTAACACCAAACAGACGACACCTGCATTATCAGCCTGACTACAAATCTGCGCTTACGCTCTCTGTCCTTTTCCACCAGCGATGTGGGAGGGGCAATGGCAGCTCCGCCCAAAACTGAGAGCGAGAGAGAGAGAGGGAGAAACAGTCTTAGTCTCATAGCCAGCAATGTACCATTATAAAACACATCGTTTATCTGAATATCTCAACGTCCATTTTAGCATTCCCTCCTCATTGCATGCACACACTGAACAGGGAGCTATTTTAAAGAAATATATATTACAGTAATATAGCATAAACGGTCGGTGGACTCAAAAGACATCAACGCCACCATCAGCATCAGCTTCAGGCGTTGAGTTTTGGTCAGGTAAATTAGCGCTCACCCCTTTTCTTCCTCTCTTTCTCATAATCCTCCTCTTCGTCGGACTCCCCGTCGGCTGGAAAGTGGGAGAATCCACTGGGGGCTCCGCCCTCGTGACGCTCCTTCCGTTTCCTGGATGCAGAGAACACAGGTCACGCGTGTAAGAACAGGCCTCATGCGTGTGTGCTGTACGCACAGAACACTGGGAGGCAGTGTGGTATGATGCTCAGGGAACCGGGCTCGTAACCTAAAGGTCACAGGTTTGCTTCCTAGGTAGGACAGTGGTTGTTGTACACTTTTGCTGAATTACTTCAGTACATATCCAGCCATATAAATGGATGTAAAAATGTAAGAGTGTCTGCAATGTAATGTACTGTAACACTCTCGGGGGGGGGGGGGGGGGGGGGCGTGAAGACTCATACTTCTCTCTTTCCTCAATCTCCTTCTGTCTCTCCTGCTCTCGCTGTCTCTGCCTCTCTTCTCTGTGGCGTTTCACCACCTTCTCATAGTCATTGGGGAACATCGGGTCATACTCGTCCGCCAGGGGTATCAGTACATCCCCCGAAGAGAACCCTGTAGGAACCGGATCCTGAGAGTAACGGGCCAGGGACCAGTCACAGTCAGCTCAACTCGTTCCACAACAGACACATGCATCCAAATTTTAACTTTCTTAAAAGGAATCAACTCAAGAAAATGAAACGTGATCAACAACAATATCACGAGGTGTAACAACTACAGATAAACTGGCAGCTGCATGCTGACATGACATGTACATGCAACAGCCTCCCCTCAATTTGTTCAAACATGAAAAAAAACCACAGCAGTCTGCCTATTTACTGAGAAGACGCAACGTTGACGAGAAACCTTTCGGCCTAAATGCTGCTGCTTAGTCTTGAGAAATTGCTAAAACTGGCAATTTATTCAGTTAAAGGTAACACAGCGCTAGGTTCCTCCAGATGGCGTGGTACGCACGGCCCACAAGGCAATGGGAAAGAAAACAGAGGCTGATCTGAGAGACGTGGCTGACAGCCCTAACCTTGAGACCAGCAGCCACGTGCGGGGGCGTGTCCGAAATCTGTCTGTCCTCACCGGATCCGCCCCTCTTCAGGTCAATCACCGGGGCCAAGACTGTGGTCTGTTTCGAACGCTGAGTCTGGGGGAACACACATTTACACTTCTCAGAAACAAGAGCAAAAGAATGAAATTACAGATGCTAACAGGGTAAATATTGTTCAGACAATTAGAAAAAAGATGGTTCAGACAGTAACTCCCCTTTACAAAAATGTATTGAACCACAACAAACCCAGTGTTCAGATAATATCACACTCATGTTTTTCATCATGTATATTGTTTCACGTAGGCCTATATTTCGTACAATTTCAACGATTACTGATTAACAACACCATGGCGCCAGTCCTCTCAAATTCGCTGAGTTCACTTTAGCACGTGTCCCCCCGTCCAGAAGCCAAGTGCTTATATGTTACACAAGAAGAGATACCTTTGCCTGAGTGAGAGCAGCCTTCTTCACCTGCAGCTGGGACTGCAGGAGCTTGAAGTTTTTGGACCAGCCTTCAGTCTTGGTATCACTGGTCTCCACGCCCAAGTCATCATAAAGGGACATGATCACTGGAATTTATACTGGAAGTATATGATCACTGGAAGTTACCTAACAAAACACAAGATGCTATCTTAAGTTAGCAAGCCAATTTAATACATCTAGTTACTAGTTAACTAAAAACACAATGGCTAAATATCAGGTTTATTCTAGTCTAATGCCCAATATTTAATAATAAATGTAGCCTATATATTACTCAAAGATATAAATATCATATCTAGAGTAGCTTTATGTATAGGCTGAGAAATTTTCAACCATGTGAACACCTGAGCAGTCAAATTTCAATAGGTATCCTCCAGGTGTCGCTGTACGCATTCTGAATTCAACGATCGTTCAATTAGCAGACACTTAAATTGTTCAGTAAAAGACTGCAAAACATCCCATTAACGATAAGTATGGAATGGAGTGAAACATGGATGCACAAAAACGCCCAGACAGACGAGAAAGTAAAAAGAACACCCAACTGGTACATTCAATGCTCGTGATTTATTTTCCAACTTGACTTTAGACCACAGAATAAAAATTATAGCGGACCGGCTCTCAAAGACACAAAAACAATGAAATGACGCATCCTACGTTTTTAATTGACATTAGTCGACATTTTAATGCTGCAGCATTGCCTACTGCACTACACGTGATAGGTGTCAACGAAAGTAAACATTGTGCCGTTTTTCTACTGTGCCTGCTTAAATGGTCACAGAAATGTTAAGTAAGACAATTACTGCATTAAATAGAATTATTTATTTGACTGGTGCCTTGAAACAGAGGCTCCGTGTAGCTATCGATGCCCGGTGGTGGTTGAAACAAATGACATGGCAATCGCCCAGTAATTTTCTGTCATTTTCTAGCTGTATGTGTCCCAAGCCGTTTCATAATCAATGAAACAACACGTTATGCCACCTTTAAACTCAAACTTTAAACCACATTTGATAAAATACCGTGTTAATGCAGGCTATAAATATGTGCTAATTTATTATTAAAAAGATGGGGCATAGTGTACCTAACTGGCTTAATTACTACGCACTCATTGATAAGCAAGCTGGCGGGAAACATCAAACGTTTTTGTTCCATGAAGCAAATGTATTACTTAGGACAAAATACAGATTTCTGACTAACTCACCTGATTGAATACTTAAAACTGCAACAAACATTCATTTGCAATCGCATCTATTATTGCCGTAAGTATGCACAATACCAGACAACAGCATGATACGAGTATGATACACATCTATGGTGGTAAGATACCAGCACAATGGTGAACAAGAGGAGCTTTGGCTCATAAGCACGACATTATTTTCTCTGCTGCCATCGTGCGTTGGACATCCGGACCACTGGCGCAGAAAATGTAACAAGGTGATGGAGTATAGGCATACACAGAGCCGTAAAATAAATAAATTAGATAAAAGATCGATTTAAAAAATAGAATTGAAGCTGAATTGAATTAATCTTTTGTTTTAAAGGTTTCAGCTGAATCTGGAATTTGCATAGTAATTGCTGCTGCTTTTTATCGCGCAAAAGCACTCAAATTTTCTCATCCACCATGTAGCCTATGGCAGTGTTCAAATGATCGTTAAAACTCCATAACAAGCAAATAGTAAACATTGTGCCCCACAAACGATGCAGTGCCTCCACCTTCTAGAGCTAGAGCTAGACTAACGCAGGTGGACATAGGGTGCTAAAATAACCCCGTGACATGCTTAAATCTAATATTTTTAGCTAGCTACAGGCATTTTGTTAACGTTTCAGCCCTTGGTTGCATATTGTGGCGCCGATTGTTTACTCCTCCGATGGGCGTGGTTTTCAGAGTATGACGCTGTCTCTATAGTGAAAGAGAAAGTGAGTACCGGTGTAGCTCTTATGTTCCTTCTGACAGCGCGGTCTTAAGTTCTGTCTGACTGCCTCGAAACTACAGGAATGGACAGACTCAGACTGAGTAGTCGTGTATCCAGTTTAATTTGGCTCCTCCCTCTTTTAACGAACTTTAATAATGATATTGTGTCTGCGATCGGTAAGTAGGACATTCACCTTTAAAAAAAAGCCAGTTAACCTGTTCTTACATTCTTGGTATCGATACGTTGGAACACAATAGCTATGTTGATGATTTGCTCGAGTCTTGTTGCATGTTTGCATTTCGTTAAAACAAATTAAGCCGTCTTTACACAGAAATCAGACCCGGCTCTGCTCCACCTATTCCCCGGGTTTGATGCTCTGTGTAAAGACGGCTCTAGTTAACTTTATTATTCATGACAGGCTATATCGCTATAATGATAGGCCATATCGTTAATTCAGCCTGTATCGTGAGATATGAGTAATCATTTACGCCTTGGTTGCCCTTTTTCTGCCTGTGGCTGATGTATGAAAAATGTTTGCACGGTGAAGCGCTCATTGATCTAGCAGTTGAGTCAAATCAAATTAATTTGGACTTAATTTGGTTATTTATACACATGCAGTCGTTGTGCGTGTTAAGAGTGTTGTATTATCTATAGGTAATAAGTTTTTCGAAAAATCACAAGTAAGCTCTTATTGACATACTACTAGTGTTAAATTATGAGTGGGGATATACTTTTATACTGGAGTGCTGGCAAGCCGTTTTAGCTTTAATTCTAACTAGTGAGAGTGCAAATACTTGATATCAGAAATTCAATTGTAACTAGTTATAATGTGTATTTCTGATATCAGAAATTCGATTTTAACTAGCCTAGTTAAAATGCATATTATTGATATCGGAGATTCTATTTTAACTAGTCAGATTGAAAACGTTTTTCTTATTCATTTCAATGGGAGTTGGAATTTGACCTAGTTAAAATGCCAATTTCTGATATCATAAAATCAATTACTGATATTAACAATATAATTTCAACTAGTTAAAATACCTATTTCTGATATCAAGAATTCCAATTTTAACTAGTTAAAATACAATTCTCGATAACAAGAATTCCTATTTTATATAGTTAAAATGTAATTCTTGATATCAAAAATGAAAGGTCCCATTGAAATGAATGGGGAAAACGCTTGAATTATAACTAGTCACAATTGAATTTCTGATATCAAGAATTTGCATTCTAACTAGTTAGAATTGTATTTGCGATATCCTCTAGAAATGAATTCAAGCTAAAATGGCTTGCCATAGTGCTGCTCAATAGCTGTAGTAATTAATGTATGGCGAGGTTCAGGTTGAGGAAAGGAAATGGTTTCTGAAATGTGACATGGTTCCTCTCTTGCTACAGAAGGGTGCCCACTTCTCCCTCTCAAAAGCAAAACAAAGCCTTTCCAACCAATGCAGAGCTACCCACAGGGTTATATGTTCTTCTATGCCTGCATTGAGGGTTATGTGAGGAAAGCTGGGACTTCTTCCATGACTCGGTGTCTGAAAATATCTGGAAACCATGGAAGCAATCTGCAGTGGGATAATATCAGCGGGGACACTTCATTAGTATGCATACGTAAGCCATCCTTGCTCTCATAGGTATATATGCTGTGTTTGCCACATAGTTGTGGCATGTGTGTACAGGTGTTGTACACACATAGCTGCTTGTATTCACGTAGACAAACACATTTTATTTTGAAATGGTACTTGTAAAGTTGAAGCTGTAGTATTGCATGTGCGATTACTTCAGTCTGGTATCGTTAATGACTTGTGCAACATTTTCTGTGCACATAAACACTCCGATATATGCTGCACAGTAGCATACACTCTGGAGAAGCTGCACACACAAACACACACTCAGGCACTTCTCTGTGTGAATTGTGATTACTCAAGTGTGGCAGTTCCCAAACTGTGGCCTGTGTACTGTGACTGCCAGTAAAAGCCTCCTTGATAGGCCATAGGTGATGTTTCAAGTTTATGAGAACTGAATTTGTGATGTGTAATGAACTGGTTTTCTACAGTGTTGATACAACGTAACAATCCCATTGATGACTGAAAGTAAGTCTGCACTTATGCATTTCAAATGTGCAGTTTTTTTGTGCACTTATGTAAACATTTTTAGTTGGTCAACCAAGATTCTAATAATTGCTTCAGTGGTCCATGAAAGAAATTGTGAGGACTGGTCTATTGTAAGTTCATGGTGCTGATGGTATTGGTTGTGAGATTTTTTTCTGATATTCATATCTAGCTGATCCAAAGAGAAAGAAGACAGCTGAAGGTAAATTGCTTCATTGAAATCTTTATTAAATCTGATTCTTTGGCCTAAACATCACTCAATGGCCTTATATAACTCTGTCTCCATGATCCCCACATCGCACTGTCTAAGTATATATATGTCCTACACATCACACCGTCTCTGTATATGTGTTCTACACATAAGGCTCCTGTGGGGTTTAAAAGGGTGAATCACTGCCAGTCTCCCCTCACATGACACAATCACATGCAAAAACATTTAACAATCTGCTCAGCCAAGCACTATCATTTTTTATGGGTTTTTTCTCGGTGTGCCAACTTTTATTGCAAGCAGAAGTGTGTACCAAGTACAAACGTATATGTTATGAAGCTCAACCTCTTTTTCTCAGATGAGGTGTTATTCTGTCTAGCAAAGATTTGGTTGGTAAAGGGTATGCTATCACATTAAAATTTTTCAATGGAATTCCTCTTTAAAGCTTCTACAGAACTGTATGGTGAGTTTTTGATACTGTTATAATAATAGTTATATAATAAACTATTATGTAATAAACAATTAACTAATAACTATTTTATAGCCATGTTGGCAGAAAATGTTTATTAGTTAATAATAGTTTATGTAATAGTTATATAATAAACTATTACATAATAAACTATTATTAACTAATAACTACTTTATAGCCATGTTGGCAGAATACGTTTATAACAAAGTTTTCTTGCATTGTTTTTTTAAGAATTTTACAAAAATGAAATGTATATGATGTATTATATATCGGAAGAGGTTTTATAAATAATATCATTATTAAATAAAATAGAAAATACTGTGACAATGTAGTTTAAATAAGGTTTTCAAACAGGTAGTTAAATCAGTGGTGTTAAAACTCCGGCCCGGGGCCCGTCTGTGTATGCTGGTTTTTGTTCCAACCACCAATTGCAATCCCAGAATTTTATCAAGTTGTTAATTTTTCTTACTTATGTGCTTTTGATGTTTGGAGGGATTATTTACCCTCTTAGGCCATAGCATGTCAGAAATGCTAGTCACAGGGGCGATCAAATTAACAATGCCTCACATAGCAAACACCTTTGGCCACTGTTTTATTTTAATTTTACGGTCAATGTATCAAAGTGTGGTTTCGTTTTCTGTCCATTGGCCAATTAATACCAACCAATAAAGGACAAGGGATGTCAGAGCCTGCATGAGTACTGCATTAGACAGATTTGGCTTTGGGTTTGCAGAGTTGCACGATTATTTTATTTCATATTTGTCCTTCCTTGCATTGTAAATAGCTCATCTTTGCCATCTGTTTTAACTCTTGCAGGAAACAGCACACAAAAGACAGAGACAGATGCGATACATAACAACACCATACCCATTGGTAAGCTGAAGCAACATGATCGTGCTCAGCTGACTTAATTGCTAAGCAGAGAGAAGTGTTTCCAATGGCATGCCCTGCTTCTCTTGTGGTCTGTCAGGTTTGGGCAGCGGTGTCGGAGTGATCCTTCTCATCGCTGTAACAGTGGGAGGAGGCCTGATGCTACAAAGGCAATGGTAAGAAATGTTGCGGAGTGCAATGAGGTGGAAGCCATGAGATGCCGATGCAGGGCTGCAGCCAATGTCTGCACACCTTACCAAAGAAACTGTCCATTCGTTTTGGTCCTACAGCTACCATTGAAGTTATTGTATGGCTATTTTCTAAAATGTTTTTTTTTTTAATCATCCCATTGGCCATTCCTACACCTCTCAGTTTGGTGGCTGTTATCTTAAGATGAATGCCACCATATACATGGAATTGATGATTATTATTATTATTATTATCTCTTGCTCTCTCTTTCTCTCACACACACGCACAGCTTCAGTGGATGGAGGTCTAGAGATTTGCCAGTACCAGAAACGGAACACGTGCCTCTGCATCCCCCAGAAATACACCAGCCTCAGCAAGAACAAAACAGGTCTAGCAAGGTATGACCATGGAAGACAAAAAGAGACCCATTAAACCCTACCGAAGTCTACCATCAAAATACAACCGCAGGAGATAAATGGAATGGATTGATCCACTGTGGCAGATATTGAATAAAATGGAACACACTGCATTCATGACAGTTAGAGACTGGAGATAAAATGTTGGGAACTGTAGGAAAGCTTTAGAAATGATCAGAAACATGAAGAGAGTGGATTCATAGCACACATCAATGTGGAGGATGTACGTTTTTTTTTATACTGCACTTTATATTATGTCTTTGTTCTTACCTCAAACACGTTTTAAATTTGTAAATATGAATTTTATCCTGAATTCTCCAAGGTGAACGACAGGCACTGATAAAATCCATGGGGCCTGATTTACAAAACCTTTTAGCACATGCACTGATTGGCTATGGTATCTGTTCTGCACCAATCATTGGTTGTGTTATTGGTTTTGCACTTGCTCTTTTTTAAATCAGCCCCATGGTGTCTTGCACCTACTCTTTGTATGAGTGGCGTACAGGTGATTTGCCTCAGTGTCTGTGCTGGACGTCTTCCTTGGCTCTGGGCACCTGCCCGGAGCTCTAGCCCATGTTTGCTGAGCACCCCCCCCTGGCCCAGAGCTCCAGCCCTAGACCAGCTGGATCAGCTGGGCACCCCCACCTCCTGCCACTGTTGATTCAGCTGTAGCACCCCCTGTCTGACCCTGCCACCCATTGGTGTTCCTGCCCATCTCTCTATGTGACCGGAGTAGCCTTTGCTTGGACTTAATTAATACTAGATTGGCTGTTTATGTATTATAATTTATCTGTTTTCATGTAAGCCATATCCATAACAAACCGGTGCCTGCCCGCAGCAGATGGGTTCCCCCTCTGAGTCCGGTTCTGCTCAAGGTTTCTTCCTGTTATCAGTCAGGGAGTTTTTCCTTGCCACTGTTGCCCTAGGCTTACTTTTTGGGGGCCGGTTCTCTGTAAAGCTGCTTTGTGACAAAGCTCCTTTGTTAAAAGCGCTATACAAGTAAAAATAGATTGAAATTGATTGATTGATTGATTGGTTGATTGATTGATTGATTGATTGACAGACAAGACTGGTCTGAATGTAAAGTAGGACGGAGTGTAGCACAGTGGGTAAGGAACTGGGCTTGTAACCGAAAGGTTGCAGGTTCGATTCCCGGGTAGGACACTGCCGTTGTAGTAAGGTACTTAACCGAAATTGTTTCAGTATATATCGAGCTGTATAAATGGATACAATGTAAAAATGTATAAATGGATACAATGTAAAAATGCTATATAAAAGTTGTGTAAGTCGCTCTGCTAAATGCCTGTAATGTAAAATGAGCTTTTAAAAGATAATTGATAACTTTTTTCAATAAATGAAATTATTTATTTAATGTGTTTTATGCTTACTCTGTTTCCTTTCTAATATTACATTTTGTCTAAAGATCTGAAAGCATTCAGTTTGACATATATGCAGTAACAGGGGAAATCAGGAAGGGGGGCAAATACTTTTTCATGGCACATGTGTAGTGTTTTCTTTTTGTTGTATTACCTCCAGTGTTTTACATACATTATAAGAAAGAATCCTAATTAAATGCCCTCAAAACAAAGTGTGCATTATCCAACAAAAAACTGTTTGTTTAGAACACAGAAAAATCAGCAAACAGGAGTTGTTGAAATAAGAAATCCTTTTTACACTTTGATGAAGCTGACATTTATTCCGGATCTCATTAAGAAGACGCCACTCTCTGCGTTGCCAGATATGCTATCGTTTCTGCACCGTGTAACAGTATGAACAAGTTTCAGGAACTACCTCCGCTATATTTTATGGGTTTTTACCAATGCATCTTTGCGTGTTATACTGATAACTGTATTATAGTTGAGCCAACAGGGAGCAAAGATTGAAAGACCAGTCGAGGGCACTGTAATAATAACACTGCTCAAAGGAAACAGCTTCAGAAATATTTGGCATTAAGGAGTGTCTAATGTACATTTACATTTGTTCTGCTTCCTCATTTCAAAGCTTTCTGAGGTATGTATCAAATGTCTATACTGCCCTATTATGTTATACTCTACTTGACACTGCAGAGCAGGATGCAAATGATTATTTTCTAGTTAAAGTGACCCTCTGACTGGTCAGAGGCCTGTACACAGAAATAACCGCATGAAATTATTTTAACGTATGCTATCATGGTCCAGTAACTTGGGTAAGACCTGGTCTATATTCAGGAAAGAGAAACAGGAGATTGAATAACAGAGGTAGAACTAAATACTACATGCACTAGGCCATTGGTTAAAACAATATAGCATCCTCAGGCCAAATCAATGTACATTAAAAAGTTGGTGTTGATGGGTTGGATTTTAAAATGAGAATTCATCATATCGAAGGCAATGGAATCTTATCACTGACAGTCACACGGTATCACAGTTTTACCCCTGCCTTACGAATACCGCCATTTCCCATAAAGCCGGTAGCCGAACGTCAAACTTGAGCTTCGACATAAACTTTTTACCGATTCAGTGCTTTCTACATTTCCTCACATCTGATTTGACGGAAGACTCGAAGTTGGCCCCTCCCCTAGCACGGGCTTGACGTAGCATTGTAACATCTCACTTCCAGCTTTGCTGTTCTCCATTTTCTGCAGATCGAGGTGTTTCCACGACAAAGAGAAAACCCCAAGGAAAATGAATGAAGAATATGATGTTATCGTTTTGGGGACCGGTCTTACGGTGAGAAAATAACGGATGCGGCTTGACCGGAATCGGTTGCAACTTTGAAAATATTTTGAGAAGGCAGTCCGAAATTGTTCTCTTCAGATGTAGCTAACGTTAGCTAGCTAGCTAGCTACTTAGTTGTGTTGAGGCCTAGACAGAATTAGACAATCGTTTGCGTGTGCTTGGCGCGTTGCACTCCGTACACAATTAACGTTACAACTAATACAAATATATTACTGTCTCGTAGAGAACTGTACATAATCTTAGACTAACCATATGATCAGCTTCACAATACATGTTTTAGACTTTCGGTGTAAAACTAGTTGGCTAGTGTAGAATAGACTGACTCCTTTGATTTAATAGTTAAGTTACAGTTAACAAAGTTAGTGAATGTATTTTAACGACAGGGTAAGTTGGACTTCTGTTTTAGTCTCGTATCTAGTTAGGTTTAAAAAAAAAAAAAAAAAAAAAAAACTACCTCCGGCAAAAGGGACAAGATGCATTGTTTTGTCAAGTAAACAATTTCACTGTGTTTTTGCAGATCAGGAGTTTGTTTCCTATTGACAATAAGTTGGATACTTCATTAAAGCAGTACCGTATTTCTGGAGTTTAATGTTTTCTAAAGGGAAAAGGTCGCAAGGTCGCCGTTCTTTTACACAACCGGTGCTATGCAGGCCGGTGGTTTGGGTGGAGACGTGTAACAGTTGGACGGCTAGTTAGCTAGCACTACACTGATAGTGATACTAGTTTCACTTGTTGAATTCGCGAGTCAGTTCCCTACGTGGTTCAGCTTCGTGTGAACTGCATGAATCGAACACAGCTGAACTAGACTGGGCCTAGCTGGCAATAAAAAATACCACACGAATCTGCACCGCCATCCAATTTTTAACGTGGCTAACTTATCTTGTGCATTGCAATACTTGTCACTTGACTTAACGTTACTTGTTGGCATGATAACTAACGTTACAGATATCTTATATCTATCGCGGGTGGTCAGTTGTAGCAAACTAGCTCTGTAGATTTCAGTGAAAGAATAAATCTTTTTGGTCTTTGCAGTGTGAAATTTTGTCTAACTGGCGTTGTCTAACGTCTACTTGAGTCTTGCGATTGACAATCGTTACAGTCAGTAGGTAGTTAACCAGCGCGCACACTTTCGAAACACAAAGGCAAAAATATGCATTTCACGTAGTCCAATTATGCAGAAATTGTTCAGCTATGTACAATTTACATTGTTGTCGAAATTGAGACACCACTGCTTGACCGATTTAGGTACGATAGCGTCAGCTGGTTTGGAATTGGCTAGTAGTTAGCTATGCTTCCATCTACCCACCCCAGTTCAATCGTTTCCGCTAAGTTAAATGTGTATTTAATATGTCACCTTTTTATTGATTACTATGTTCGTTATTTTATGGATAGTATTTTCTAGCAAACTAATGTACAATCTAGCTAGCTAACTAACGTTACATTTGAAAGTCATTATACTATAAATTATCGTACATGTGTTTGTTCCCACCAGAAACATGCTATGGCTAGTCTAACGGTGCCTTGGTATGTAGCTAAACCTCGTGATATGGCTAACGTTACTTAGCTAGGCAGTATAACTGGGCGGAAAAAATATTTCATTCTACTGGTTTCTGTTGTGGGATAGTCTACTTACGGCCCTATGCACCATCTGGCTATGTTTAATGTTCGTTGAAACAGCTGCATTTCTAATAAAAAATTTATCCGGACATTAGCTAACTTACCTTGTCAGTGAACATGGCTACAGACTGTCGCATTTACCTTGCTTTCCAGTTGCCCTCTACACCTCGGGCAATGCAATGTGTAAATAACCTAGTTGAACTTTGTTGTCCGTACACAACAATGTTAGGTGCGTCTCAACACATGTTTGCTGGCGTAATGGCATTATAGTGCGCAGCCTGATGCTTTAAGGCTTCATAATGAGGGAATACGAAAAATAAATAAACAAAATGCATAAAAATTCCCTTTAATTAAAGTTGAGTTTGCACTATAACCACGGGTAAATTGTTTGATTACAAATCTAAAATTGTGAAGTACAGAATCAAGAAAAAGCAGGTCTGTCCCAAACGTTACGGGATTCGTTTCCATTCAGCCACCAGAGCATTAGTGAGATCGGTTACTGATGTCGGGCGAAGGCGTGGCTCGCATTCGGCGTTCCAGTTCATCCCAAAGGTGTTCAGTGGGGTTGAAGTCAGGGCTCTGTGCAGGCCAGTCAAGTTTTTCCACGCCTTGCTTTGTGTTTAGGGGGCTCTGTCATTGTTGAAACAGGAAAGGGCCTTCCCCAATCTGTTGTCATGAAGTTGTAAGCACACAATTCTATAGAATGGCATTTTATGCTGTGGCATGAATATGCTGTGGCATGAAGATTTCCCTTCACTTAGCCCAAACCATGAAACACAGCCCCAGACCATTGTTCCTCCTCCTCCCCCAAACTTTAGTTGGCACTATCCATTTGGACAGGTAGCATTCTCCTGGCATTTGCCAAACCCAGATTCGTCTGTCAGACTGCCAGATGGTGAGGAGTGATTCATCACTCCCGAGAACGCATTTCCACTGCTCCAGAGTCCAATGGCGGTGTGCTTTACACCACTCCAGCCGACACTTGGCGTTGCACATGGTGATCGTAGGCTTGTGTGCGGCTGCTTGGCCATGGAAACCCATTTTATGAAGCTCCCAGTGAACAGTTCTCGTGCTGCCGTTGTTTCCAGAGGCAGTCTGGAAGGACTGAGGACAGATGATTTTTATGCGCTTCAGCACTCGGCGCTCCCGTGCTGTGAGCTTGTGTGGCCACCTGCTTCACGGCTGAGCTGCTGTGGCGCCTATGCGTTTTCATTTCACGATAACCGCACTTGCCTGTGCCTGTGCCACGTTGAATGTCGCTGATCTCTTCAGTATGACCCATCCTGGTGCCAGTGTTTGTTTATGCAGATTGCATGGCTATGCTTGATTTTATGTGCCTGTTAGCAATGGGTGTGCCCAACGTAGCCACAGCCACTAATTAGAAGGGGTGTCCACATACTATTGGCCTTGTAGTGTAGTTGTTGTCAAATCTTTTTATTAGCAGGCTAATGCTGGTGCATCTTCTCCATCAGATTTAGAAACGGATGTGCTATGGGTATTTGTCTAGGCTTATTTAATTGGCAAATTACACACTTCTGTGACATGACTTCAGTCAGCAAGCAAGATGGAGGAACGCAGGTAGGTTGAGTTATACTGGTGAGAATTGAAAAGGGCATACACAAGGTTTTATTTCACGTATGACTACTTGTTTGTTAGGTTTGGTCCATGGTCCATTCATCTAAATTATCTTCGAGGTAATAAAAGATATTTGACAAAAATGGAATTGTTTTGTTTAACAACCCTCATTGAGCCAGCTGGGGCTGGATGATAAATCTAAGAGTCTGATGTTTAATCTCTGCTGCAAGACTGAGCTGGCAGGTAGGCTGACCTTGATGAATGCGATCCTTTCAAAGGAAGCAACTTGAAAAGATATTCGATGATGCTGTGGTAAAGAACAGCACATCACCTTTGAGGCGGGCCAATGTGTGTGCTCACTGTATCCCAGCAGAAGGGCTTCAGAATGTGAGGGCTCGGAAGTGTGTTGGGAAAGGTCAAAGGTCAGTGCCGGGCACCCACCCGGTGTGCTTTTGCTTTCATGCGAGTCGTTTGAGAAGAAAGGAGCCGGACACGTCATCAGCCTCGGGAACGGGCGGCGAGGGCTGCCCAAACCCTGACCGGGTTCTGTTAAATGGTAAATGGACTGCATTTATATAGCGCTTTTATCCAAAGCGCTTTACAATTGATGCCTCTCATTCACCAGAGCAGTTAGGTGTTAGGTGTCTTGCTCAAGGACACTTCGACACGCCCAGGGTGGGGTTTGAACCGGCAACCCTCCGACTGCCAGACAATCGGTCTTACCTCCTGAGCTATGTCGCTGTTAAATGTACCGCAGTGCTGTGCACAAGTTTTTAGAAGTGCATGAACCCAAGCCTTTGTCCTGTTCTTTCTATGCAGACCGGCTGTGAAGGTCCTTAGTCCAGTTTTCTTGTTTGCTGAGAAGTTCTGCATATTTGACCACAGCAAAGCCTGACAGATTTTGTACTCCATAAAGGCTGGTCAAATGTTCAGGCTTTCCATAATACTTAATTCAGATCCATGTGTGTCCTGCTGTTAAAATGAAATCGATCTCAAACAACAGTGTCCGCTTCTCTGGACAGAGGAGACAAACTCACAAGTTGATGGTGAAGCACTTTTGCTGCGATGTAATCATGCCAACCTTAAAATCCGTTAATGTGGCCATTAATCCATTGTCCAAGGAGTAATCCATAACCAGTAACATTGTTATTCAGTATTGCTCAGAGACTGATAATGTTTACCTTTGCAATTTGGGTTTTAAGATTGTGGGGGATTAAATTTTTTTTTTTTTGTGATTTGAGGTCTCATCTGATCCGTCTCACTGTTCTTTTACTGAGAAAAGTGAGTGTTTTTTGAGGACTGCTCTGCTCCTTGTTTCTGTTCCTGACACCAATCTTAAAAAATGAATGTTTTGGGATAATTTTAAGTATTTAACAGTTGTGAAGATGTAATGGCCTCTTGCAGCTTTCATGTTGCACGTAGAAGCATGTTCATGCAGGCAAGGTTTCTAGGTATACCCATGACACTTGTCTCAAAGGGATGTCATAGACGTGACAGTGACAGCATTGTTGATGATTAGAGCAGTGTAAATGCATGTTAGGGTCAGACTGGGTCAGTGCCATGTATTTACCAATCTCCCGCGAGGAGGACAAGCTCAGGGGTCTCCAGCCATTATGCAATCTTCAGCTGAGATGAGAAAGTAAATACTGATTTGGTGCGCGAAACGCAAGCCGTTGCTAGTCTCCCTGGCGGCCTTATGCGTGTTCTCCAGGGTTTCCGTGAATGTTACATAAGCATCAGGTCTTTTAGAGGAAGCAGGAAGTGAGTGAGTTGCAGTTTTACCCACGCTCGCATTTTTTCTGATAGAAAGGGGGTTGGAAGAGTCAGGAAACGGTGCAGAACGGCGCTAAATCTGGTGCGGGTTTTTTCTGGCAGAAGGGAGGAATGTTTTTGAACACGAGTTGATGGATTTTGTCCTTTCCCTTCTCTCATTATTGGACCGCTTTGAAATTTGCACAATGTGGCGGTTAACCTGCGTTGCCATCTGGGACACAGCTATTGAGGAGCAAACAGGATATGACACATGATCGTTTCTCTAATTTGAATTTTACCATAAGAGGACAGTTTTATTTGCATGAGCTTTGACTGCGTCAGCCTTTTTCCTATATTAGGTCTTTACACTGGTTGTTGTACTTTTTCTTTGCCGTGCGGAACTGCGATGCTTGCAGGAGTATAGCCTGTCACATTCATATCCACGTGTATAAATATTGGTCTTTTTTGACTGTGGAATGTCGCAGGATCAGAGAAGATGGGTTTTTTTTTTGAAAGGCTTCTGCATTTCAAACTGGCTTGATACAAGATATTTATGTCTACTGTGTAAAATTCTTGCATCTCCTCAGACTGATTTTGCAGTGCACTTGAAAATGTGGTGATATGAAAAGCTCTTTGATTATGAAATGGCTAGCCTGGCTTATGTTCACATTGTTTGTTATCGTCCTTACACAGTGCAAATGGAAAATGTAAAATGCTTTGAAATTGCAGTCGGCATAGTAAATGGGTTGCACAGGACACAAGTTACTGCTCTTGTTGAACAGGTTTCGTATCTGATGGAGTAAAAAGCATGTAGCCTATACCAGCACAGTGAGTTGTGGTTTCTAAAGGCCACGTTTGCAGTGTGTACACAACTTAAAGGCAGACATTGCCTTTGAAGAACCTTTTTTTATGCAGATGGGTGTTGTCTTTTTAAAAAAAATTTTTTACCATTTGATGTGATCTGGTTCAGCCTAACAGCGGGTAGGAGCCATTCCTTGATAGTAAATGCAGTTGAAAAGTAAACTCTGCGTGGTTTTATGCATTTGGTTCTGGTACTGGTTACTGTGGTGTGTGTTAGTGCCCGTATTGTGACCCTGTCAGCAGTCTATTGGTGTAGTGTGTATTGGCCGTAAGACTAGCATTCTTTGGTCACATGACATTGAATTTGCTGTTTTTAAAAGGAAACCTCTCGTAATCGCATTAAGATTTTAGGGAGGGAATTTCAGTCTGGTGTTGCATAAGCATTTGGATTTCAAGTCAGAATCATGTTGTGGCAATGTTCCAGTCCTGCAAAACCCTCATCACTGTACTTGATTGAATGAATCCTGTGTCAGCACTCCAGAGATATAACCATAACCACAGAATATTTGCATTGGAGCCAGTTCCAAGTTCCTCTCAGGAACGATGCTGTGATTAAAATAGCTCCCATTCCAGTTCATTGCCTGTATGGCTGATGAAAGCCATACTCCATTTTTACTGATGGACATTCAGACTTCTCTCTCCACAATAAAGCAAACTGTTGTAGTCCTGCTTAATCTTTCCTGCTAAAGTTTCTGCTGCATTAATCATTGCTCTTTTAGTTTTCATTGACAACTACCAGTCAAATGTTGTGGCTAGCTATGTGGAATATGACTGTTAGGTAGTGTGATGGTGATTAGGGTTGCATGATATAGCCTACCGATACTAAAAAATTTACAGCGATATAAATCTTAAAACTACAATACCCACATTTATCAAAAATCAGTGCTTTATGAGAATGCACCTGACATTGCTTTGTATTGCAGCAAAAAAATTGCTATCCATTTGAAAATAAATACTGTGCCTTTAAGAATTGAAGGGCACAGTGACAGTGGGCGGGCCTAATGTACTGTAAGTGGGATACAGGAGATTTCAGGAAGTGGTGTTCTGTCCTTTAGGTTTGCCACAATGGAAGAATTAAGTTGTGCCTTATTCCTCCATCCAGGAGGAAAGTTTCACCTCATCAAGTCAAAAATTTGGAACTTAACTAATGGCGGTATCCCTCTTTCTTCTGTTTTTTTTCTTCTTCTAAATATCCAGGAATGCATCCTCTCAGGAATCATGTCCGTGAAGGGGAAGAAGGTGTTGCACATGGATCGCAACAATTACTACGGGGGAGATAGCGCTTCCATCACGCCTCTGGAAGACGTAAGGGAAATGCTGTGACCTTTGACACCTTTGAGGCGTTCCAGCTACAAACCTGTCCTGCCACTACTGTTACAACAGAACCATTCAGATACAATCTCCACTCAGACAAACGTTTCCACATATATCCAATTCGGCCATAATTTCAGAGCCAAGATCGGTGCCCATACTGCCTAAATGCCACGTGTGTCTTTCACATGAATATGAAAGACACGCATGGCTCCAAATCAGCATTGGGTCATCTGGTTTGTCAGGGTCAAAGAAACCATTTAGCACTTAGTTATACTGATGTGTGTAATTACAAAAGGTTTCAGTCTCCATTGTTATTTCAGCAATGGGACTGAAGTGAATGTCTTGCCACGTTTGTAGTCGGCTTGATTGTTTGTTTTAACAGTGTGACTTTTTATGGCTGTTTCCTGTAGCTGTACAGGCGGTTCAGCCTGCCTGGCAATCCCCCAGAATCCATGGGCAAGGGAAGAGACTGGAACGTGGACCTCATCCCTAAGTTCCTCATGGCCAATGGTAAGACTTTTCAGCTGGATCAGAACCCCGCTGTGGATGTGGGCCACAAGTCCACACCAGGGTTGCCTACCTCGTTTTGAAAACGGTATTAGACACTTCAGGGACAGAGATTGTGGGTGTTCTTCATTTACCATTCCTTTCATTTTGATTTGTGTTCATCTTTCAAATGTGAAAGTGACATACAGCCGACTGTTATTACTCCCCTCCCCCCTTTTAGCTTTTGTTATGAATCGTTTCCTCATAAGAAAGTGTCCTCTGCCCTAAGCAAGGCTGCAACATTATTTGGGTTAATGTTCACTAGCATTTAGCAAGCATCAGCATTGACCCAGCTAACGTTAGGTTAGATACCTGGAGTTAGCTAATGAAAACAATTCTTCATTAAAAAAAGAAGACTGGAGGAGGAGGGAAAACATTGGTTATGTTACTACTTCAATTGAAATAGATGAGAACCATTGTTAACTAGAAGTGAGGTCATTATGGATATCAGGCAGCAGTGACTTTAATACCCTTATCTTATGTTTAGAATTTGTATGTGATTGTATTATTCTCCAAATAATTCTGGTAGTATAAAGGTTTGTCTGTAACCGAGACCATTACTGCAAAAATTGTTCTACCCCGTGAGGAACACTGGATTAATTTATGCATTACATTAATATTCTGCTCGTGTGACTTGTGTGAAGTTGTCTGGCAACATATTTTTGACAGTTTTTTTGATTGTCTTTCAAACAATTTTGTGGGGACCATTGTGGGGGAATTATTCCTGCGTAAGACAAATTATAAAGTTTGTTTTACAATTGCAATACTGTGGTAAACATGGTGCTTCTGTCTTGTTCAGCTGTAGACTATCCTCAGCTTAGTAATGTTACAGACTGGAAATGGCCCGTCTGTGTTTTTGATACTCTCTGCCGTATTTATGAAGAGGTAGAGAGGGGGCGCACTGTGGACTCGGATTAAAACGAAACGTGCATCACCTGAGCCGTGCTCCTCCTCCAGGTCAGCTGGTTCGGATGCTGCTGATCACGCAGGTGACCCGTTACCTGGACTTCAAGGTCATCGAGGGCAGCTTCGTCTACAAGAAGGGCGGCATCTACAAAGTGCCCTCCACTGAAACCGAGGCCTTGGCGTCCAGTGAGTTTAAACCTCAACAGGAGCTGTTCCAGGAATACCTTTTCCACCATCCTTCCAACTGGATATAGCAGAATCTTTATTTAAATTCGATGTCTATCTTGCACGTTCGAAATCGAGAAAGATGATGCTTGCTGTTTCATTTGAAGCATGTCTTTGTTGTACTGTGCATGAAACTTGTAAAGCCTCTTCCTGCAATGCATTTAAATATTTTTCTTCTCCCATCGTTGGAGGACATGCTAATACGGTGTATGTATGTCTGTTGCTATTGGGCCTTTAAAAATAAATCAAAAATAGTAGTTAGATACTGTGTTGCACCTGCACCACTTTGCACCAAGACCATAGTAGCTGGTGTCCCGGTTCTGCACGGTGTCCCGCACCGAATCCTTCAGCTCTTCAGTCGGGAGTGATCACGGCCGTGTCCTCTTCGCAGGTCTGATGGGGCTGTTCGAGAAGCGACGGTTCCGGAAGTTTCTCGTGTACGTCGCCAACTTCGACGAGAACGACCCCAAAACGCTGGAAGGCGTGGACCCCAAAAACACGACCATGCGAGCCGTTTACGAAAAATTCTCCCTGGGCCAGGATGTCATGGACTTCACGGGCCACGCCCTCGCCCTCTACCGGACAGATGAGTGAGTGGCCGCGACCGGTTCGTTCCGGTTGGTCAACATGAACAGAACGCGAACAAAACCCCTGGATTTATATCAGTATGATGGGGTCCGCTGCTTAGATGGATGGTCACTGATGGTCAATACTGGCCTGTTGGTGGATTCCACTCAACACTCACCTGCTTCTAGTAAATCCTACAATATCCAAGCTGCTATGCCTTGTAAATCCTAAACACTTGATTTTAATATTAATATTTGGCCAGGGTAGCTAACTATGTTGGAAAGCTGACTGTCACCTTTTTCCTCTGTCCACAGCTACCTGAATCAGCCGTGCTTAGACACTATCAACAGGATCAAGCTGTACAGCGAGTCTTTGGCCAGATACGGCAAGAGCCCTTACCTTTACCCACTGTACGGCCTGGGAGAGCTGCCGCAGGGCTTCGCCAGGTGAGAGGCCCGCTCTCTACTTGCCTCTACCGCCCTCTACACTCTGAGGGGGCTGCTGCAGGCTTTCATTAAGATTCTAAACCAATGTTTCAGTGACAGTTATGACATTAGTATGCATATTTTTTGGGCAGCGTTAACACCATAGTTACCAACCTCCTCTTCGTCTCAGGTTAAGTGCCATCTATGGGGGAACCTACATGCTGAACAAGCCCATTGAGGAGATCATCATCGAGAACGGGAAGGTGGTGGGAGTGAAGTCTGAGGGCGAGGTGAGGCATCGCCTCCTGCCACGGAATCCAGCTCTGAATTCATCTACACACGAATTCCACCCAAGTCCAAACTTCATATGAACTCAATAGCCGAAACCCTTAAAAGCATTTTCCCCGGAAAAACACGATAGAACGACAATTCATTTGAATGTGTATACATTTTATGTAGTTTGATTTGATAGTGTTATCCTGTGGAGAGAAAGGGGGAACTTTTTCCAAGCGTGAAACTCACATAATGAATGTTTTTGTTCTACACTTACAGTTAGGCATTCAGAGCAGTGTGACTTGTACAGCTCATTATATTTTTACATGGTGTGTATTTTTAGCTGCATATTTACAGAAGTAAACCAGTTGCTCAGGGTTTAGATGCTAGTTCCCTACCTGGGAATCAAAACTAACTCCTGGGTGACAAGGCCACTTCCTTATCTATTTTACATCTGTTTACAGCATTTTACAGCGTTTACAGCGTTTACAGCTTTTTACAGCACTCTTTACAGCACTGTGTACAGCATTTTACAGCACTCTTTACAGCACTGTGTACAGCATTTTACAGCACTGTTTGTAGTTACCATGCTACAAGAACCTGTGTCTGTCCTTTTGACATAATAAAATGTAAAGCACCATTTAATTCTAAAATCAAGCTAATTTCAGCAAGGTATTTGGTGTGTGATAGTATGTTGAAGAGAAGCAATATGTATGTGCTGTGCCCAGCCTGTACTGCCACAGATACAGTACTTGTGTGACGGACTGTATCAGAAGAGCTCTTTTCCCTCCCGCCTCTGCAGATCGCACGCTGCAAGCAGCTGATCTGTGACCCCAGCTACGTGATGGACAAGGTCACCAAGGTGGGTCAGGTGATCCGGGTCATCTGCATCATGAACCACCCCATCAAGAACACCAGCGACGCCAACTCCTGCCAGATCATCATTCCGCAGAACCAGGTCGGCAGGAAGCACGGTGAGTCCGGAAGGGGGCTGGGCCCGACCCGAGAGGGGAGGAAGTATTTTCTGGTTGGTCTTTCGGTGGTGACGATCGGTTTTTCTTCTGCTTTCTCTGTAGCAACCTCTCAGGAAATATGGTGGAATGTATGGCATTACAGTTTCTGAGAAAAAAAAAAAAATAATAATTTTTGCACTTTGTAAGTCACTCTGGATAAGGGCATCTGCAGTCTGAATGTAATTTAATGTCACTTTGGTGGCTGTGGGGAGAATGCCCTGGATTTAATGATTATTGGTTGCACAGAAGGTATTTATTTTATTTTCTTTTATTAATTGTTAAATGGGATATAACAATGAAAGCAACAAGTGGGGAGTCTTTCTAACCTGGGCTGGTGATGTGTGCGGGTCGCGTGCCGTAACATGACCACCTCTCACCGTGTGCAGACATCTACGTGTGCATGATCTCCTTCGCACACAACGTGGCGGCCCAGGGCAAGTACGTGGCCATCGTCAGCACTACAGTGGAGACCAGCGACCCCGAGAAGGAGATCAAGCCCGCCCTCGACCTGCTGGAGCCCGTGGAACAGAAGTACGAGCCTCATCCCTCCCTCTCTCTCTTATATGTGTGTTCTGTCTTAATCCATCCTTGGCTCATAAGTGCTTTACATGATGTAAAGCAGCTGTGTGTGTGCGCGTGCGTATGTTGCGTGCCTGTGTGTTTTAACACCAATGGTCTATCGTGCAGTTGCCACAGCTTTCTTTCTAGCTCCATTTCCCTGAACAACAGCTGCTCCTCACACATTTCCCTTTACTACAGAAAGGCCGAGCGATACACTAGTAACTGTTAGACTTATTGGCAAGCATTGTTTTTTTCCCTGTTGCCATCTGTGTGCATGCGAGAGTGTATATTTAATAAGCATGGCTTGTCAGTATTAGAAACTACATCGCAGATATTAGTTTGAGCATCTGTTTCTTTCTTTGCAGGCTCGTGAGCATCAGCGACATGCATGTGCCAGTTGACATGGGTGCCGAAAGCCAGGTCAGTAGCTTGTTTATGCCTAGGCTTGCTTAGCAACCATCAACCTCAGTGATGCAGACATTTCAGGAATGGGGGATGAGGACCGGTTCAGGACTCTGTATGTTTGTAACTTTGAAAGTGAAAGCATGGTACATCCATTCGTTTTAATCCATTTTAGAATGACGATGCTCCCATATTGAAGAGTGGGTGTGATGCAATTCATGTGCGCATGCAGCAAACAATGGCCTGTCTGTAGCTGACTCCTGTTCACAAAAAGACACTGTCTTGCACACTGGGGAAAAAAAAAAAAAAACTATTATTATGAACTATTAAGCCGAAATGAAGGGTTATAAAAAGGTTAATCCATTCAAATCCTTGTGTTGATCGCTGACAAACTGAAGACTGTAGACTGAGGAAAGTACAAAGTAGAAGTGTGGGTGGGAACTTGAGTTAAAGCAAGCTAGGGCTGATTTGTGCCATGTCACAGGTGCCTCAGTATCAGCAAAGAAACACTGCAAGGGAATCGGCATTCTGCCATCTGACTAATCTAGCCCAATGTTTAGCACTGTTCATGTATGAATGCATCTGTCGGCGTGTCAAACGCACATTAAAATGCAAGTTACGTTGTACACGAGGTACAATAAAAACCGTCCCATCGAAAAAAAAGAAAAGATGAACGTTTCTTTGCCAGGTCTTCATCTCCCGCTCCTACGACGCCACGACCCACTTCGAGACCACCTGCGATGACATCAAGGACATCTACAAGCGGATGACGGGCACGGACTTTGACTTTGCGGAAATGGAGCGCAAGAAGAATGACATCTTCGGCGACGCTGCCGATCAGTAAAACAGCCCACTGCACTCCCGAGTATATATGGTATTTTCAAACGACTGTAATCACCGAGCGGTTACAGGCCGACGATCCAAGCATATTTCGCCCATTTACGGAACTGAATAAAGTTATAACTTTGTATTGTTGGGATAGGCAGTGGCCAGCCTGCTTTTTATAATTGCATTTTGACAAGTATTGCACTGATTGTTGGTAAACGCCCTGCATTTACCCCCTTACATTTATCTTGACATCATGTGCTGAGTTTTCCTTTCCTGTCTAGTGAGGGTGTTTTGCCAAAGATGCCAAATAATCGGTTTTTAGTAAAGTGATTACAGGAGGGGAATATTCAGTACTATTAAATAGTATATCTCTTTTTCTCTGCAACACCGAAACAACGGGTAGTTGTGCTTTATATGTGAACTTCTAGCGGGTGAGTTTTTCCACAAAAGCGATGTTATTTCTGGAATGACCTGGGCTCAGCAAAACAATCCTGAGTGGGATTATTGGTGATGAATTACTGGGGCTAAGGCTTACTGGGGGTGTACAATGGGAAATGGTCAGTCTAGAGCAGGGGTGTCCTATCTTATCCAAAAAGGTGTGGGTGCAAGTGTTTCTTTTAGCCCAGCACTGAGGTACCTGATTCTACCTTTAAAGGTCTTGATTTGAAGTCCATGATTAGTTAATTGGTTAAATCAGGCGTCGTAGCGCTGGGCTAAAACAAAAACATGCGCCCAACCCAGTGCTTTATGGATAAGATTTGACACCCCCTGGCCTGGAACCTGAATTTCGGGGGGTGGGGGGCTGCCAAAGTAATTTAAGTAATTTGGTGCACAAGGACAATGGTTAATTCAGCACAAGGGTGATAGTTAACCAAGTTCCAGTTATCCACTTAAATATGTATTAAAATTTTGTTAATTGAAACTGATTTTTAGGGGAAACCCAATGTTCAATGGGGAAATGCTTTCCAGTTTTCTTGCATCTACCCCTACTCCTGACTAAAGTTCACCAAGCACAGGGCAAAATGTAATATATCTGCTGATAGTCAGAGCTACTGCAACAGAAGTGTCAAATATTTTGAATGCAATGTACCCTAACAAGTCCTTCTGTCTTTCTTCAACAAATAAACTGAACGGAGTAAAAGTGGGCAAATATGTGACTGAATTCAATGTACTTTTCAGTGTGACTTTTGGTGGACCAAAATGTCTGTTGCAGTATCGACACGACAAGGGCCCTGGACTACCCACGGAGTAGTGCGGATGTCAAAAACAGGGTTTAAATGATTTCTGTTCTGCAAAGTAAAAGTGAACTAATGGAAATCTGTGTGTTGTTATTGCTCATTGATAAGTCATTGTTTTCGCATCTTCACATTCCAGTGAAGAGTCTGTAGTTGGTGTGTTTTTTAAATCCATATGTTGGGTGTTGCGTTGGCCTGCTTGAGGTAGTCCAATATTTGATTATTAGGCTTCATTAATTTAGTCTTATTAGGAATCTGCATGACTCCAGTTTAAGCCAGGGCTGTCCAATCTGAGCAAGAGGAAGTGCTTCATACATAACGACTGCCTGAACATTGATTATGTTTTCCATTTTGTATTAATGATTTTCTCATAAATGCTGTAAAATTATATTGTGGTTGCTTTGAGAAGACTTGCCCCTGGAGTTTGCTCCAGTGTATTTACAATGCTGCCTGCATGATCAAAGTGTAGGAATGTACATCACCGTACACTCTGAGATTGCATTTGAATTAGTAACCAAGACTACATTCGTTGGGGGGAAAAAAGCATTTTTAAGGAAAGAACATTTATCTGCTGTTCTAGGCAGGCGAGATCTCTAGAAATGAGATGCACAAGTGTGACTTTTTTTATATAAACACAAGTACAAAGAATGTACTGTCAGGAAATAAAGGTCTGGAATCTGAACAGAAGATGATTTGGGGGATGTGTGTCAACAAATTAACCCTGTAAAGTAATTTGTGACAGCAATTAATTATATAAAAGTTAATTATGCTTTTTTAAAGGATTGTTTTACAAACATGTGTTTCAATGGATTGTCTCCAAGCCTGATCACTGTTCACAAAATTGCATCGCCTTTCAGAATCCAAAAAAGTTAACATCCATTGCAAAATACCATGTTTTCCAGAAGAATTGTGTAATGTGTATACAAACAGACATGGATGACTGCTGTAATCTAACAACAACAGCGAGCACTTGGAAAAATGAGTTCACACAAACCTGCAACATCTTGCGTCGAGACTAACATTCTCCAGGGCACAGAACAGCAGGCCTAATAACTTGGCATTCCTGAATATTTTAAGCCCCTACCCAACCATGCAATTAAATAATCGGACATGAACAGAATATGGAGAATTGTTACTGTATGTAATATACTGCAGATAGACAAAATTGTAGACCTAAGGCTAAGCTACTCTATCCTAATTTCAGTGTGTCCCATATCAAACGCTTACCGCAGTTTATTTAAGTTGTAGCAAATGAACAAGCGATCACCTTGGTACAAGATGGCCTTCCTCACATGAAAATGAAACCGCGCAATACTGGAAATAATGGATAAATTAAGGGCTTTTTTAAACGTACATTTTCAATTTACGAAACGCATTAGAATTTGCAACACTTCATCGTTAAAACTCTATTGCATATGACTTTGTCAGGGCAAGGATCTGAAAAGCACGAGCAAGAACAGAACGCTGAACTGCATATCCCATAATCGTCTCCTGTCTGTAAACACGTCGGCCACGTGACTGCAGGACTGTTCTGATTAGAGTGGTGGGCCGGGAGCTAACGGGATATGTATTTTTGTTTCTCAAGCTGTCGGTTTTGTTTATAATACCTTAATTATAGTCGATGAAGCGAATACAAAGGCTTTAGTGTTTTGTTGACATGGATATTACCCACGCTAGACCGTCACTGTTTGGAGACATCGGTGAGTCCGTAAATACAGCTGCTGGTGGTATTCAAGCTGTTATTTCCCACATGACGTAAACGTAACCTGACCAACACCGCCGCTAACGGTGGTTCTTTAATATGTACTGTGTAGACAAGCAGAATGATCTGTCACACAAGTCCGTGTGCCCACTTTGTCTAATGAAGGCAGATTTGAGTTATTTTTGTGTACACGAAGACTGTCGTCGTTAGCTGCACCGGGCACGACCTGACCTGCTAACCAGCTAACGTTAGTAAGCTTTCTGGTAACGAGCTATTTTTTAAGCAAATCAAGGTCATGTTAGCAAACGCTTGACTTCCTCCGTCGAAGTTTGTTACGTGTGCTTGCTTCTCAGTGTAAATAATAACATATGTCATTTAGTGTAATAGTACTTCATTTGCCTTTACACTATGTAAAGTGTAATAGTTATACGTTATGATAATTCAGACAATCTGTCAAACGGCTATGTTGTTGATGTTGCGGCCACGACATTCCACAACGGTTATTCTCGAGCAGCTGGTATTACTATAACTTGTTTTACGTACAACTTGTTTTCTGCGATTTTAAATTATGTGTGTTGCTTGGTTGCGAAATATTTTGACGGAATTAAAAGTAATGTTCCTGTGCATGCAGCACTGCTTCCTTTCAAAATGATGCAATGCTGTGCAAAGGTTGGTGGCAGTTCGAAGTCTTTTGCTTTAAAAGATATTACATGGTTTGCCGGTTAGAAAAGATGGCAAAGATTTTGTGAAATTAAGCTGAATTGTGTAGTTGCTCGCTTGTCCTTTTGTGGAGCCCATTTCTTGAGCTTTTTTATAACCTCAGCTCATGGCCTGGGATTTTGGACGGACCGCTCCGAGGTCCACGAGGCTGCCTCGCAAGGCCGCGCCCTGGAGCTGCAGCAGCTGATTGAGAGAGGAGCGTCCGTTAACATAGTGGCGGTGGACTCCATCACACCCCTCCACGAGGCCTGCATACAGGGGCAGACACAGTGTGTCAGACTGCTGCTGGATGCTGGTGCACAGGTGAGAGAGAGCGAAAGGCCCACACTCCTGGGGCACAGTTAAGATTAGATGAAGATTAGACAAGCCTTGGAGCACAGCCAGGATGCAGACAAGAGAGACAGGGCCACTCTCACTGAACACAGGTAAGAGAGACAGGGCAAGTCTCACAGGGCAAAGGTGAGAGAGACAGGGCCACTCCCCTAGAGCACAGGATAGGGAGATAAGGTTGTACGAAGAGGATATAGCTGGGTCCTGCTGCATTGGTTTCTTTTTTTGGGGGGGGGTCACCACATTGTTGACATTACTTCCTCCCACGCATTTGTTTGCATTGACGCCCCCCCGCCCCCACCCACAGGTAGACGCGCGGAACATCGACAGCAGCACGCCCCTATGCGACGCCTGTGCCGCGGGGAGCCTGGACTGCGTCAGGCTGCTGCTGGAGCACGGAGCCACGGTCAACCCCCCCCTCTTCACCTTCTCGCCCCTGCACGAGGCCTGCATGGGCGGTAAGACACCGGCGCCTCTTAAATATGCGCACGGTCACCCGGGGTCCTGAGGACCCTGGCTGAGAGGGGCGGGGCATGAAGGCTAAGTAGCTCTCGGTCCACACTCTCCAGTGAGGGTGTTCAGCGTTTCACAACCGACAGGTCTAGTTACTGATCTGCGCACTGAGCAGATTTATAGTGACTCTCTCAGAGGCCCGGATAGGTGCGCTAACGTGTGCTCGTTTGCAGGTAACGCGGACTGCGTGCGCCTCATGGTCGCCAAGGGCGCCCAGATGGAGGCGCACGACTGTCACTTCGGGACCCCGCTGCACGTGGCGTGCGCCAGGCAACACCTGGACTGCGCCAAGGTGCTGCTCAACGCAGGTGAGGGTGACGCGTCTGACCACGCCCTCTCGTGGGACCCAGCCAAAGGTTTGACTGTGGACTTCAGAATTATGGACGTCCCTTTGCAAGTAATGCCGTGACATATGCAAGCCCATCAACTGTTTTGAAATGGTCTTATGGATGTATGACCAAATCTGCTTTGGGGATTCTGGAGCGCAGGGTTGTCTGTTAGTGTTTGCTCAGGGATTCCCTTCTATAGCAAAGTTTTATGCAGTGCAATAATTCTGTTTCTGTGGATATTACACCGCTGACCTGATTTTGAATCCTGGTTTGTTAGGCATTGTTATTTTACTTGGAGTTGTTCCCCAAAGTAAAACAGTGTGCACGCGCACCCTAAATAAGACACAGCTCCTCTGGGTTTCTGAGTGCGTTATCTGAGGCAAACTGCCCTGCTGGAGTGCGTGACTGCAGTGCTCTGCCAGGATAGGTCAGCTGGGGTGCGGTGAGCTGTCCGTCACTCCGGTTGCTTAGCACCCACAGCACTGACGAGCTCTCCCGCCTTTCCGAAGGTGCCAACGTGAACGCCGCCAAGCTGCACGAGACGGCGCTGCACCACGCGGCCAAGGTGAAGAACGTGGATCTGATCGAGATGCTCGTGGAGTTCGGGGGGAACGTGTACGCCAGGGACAACCTGGGCAAGAAGCCCGTCGACTACACCAGGCCGGGGTCCCCCCCGAACCTCTGCTTAGAGTTTTACGAAGGTACGCTTCTCTTTCCGTGACTTGGTGGCGTGCTGAGGAAATAACCTGATTTTGCTTTTCATTATGCAATTAGTCACGGAGGGCCGGTCAAATCCAACACCTAGATTTAATCTTAATGAGAAAATCAAATATAAAAGATCCGGCTTGGACCTGCTTTGACTTGCTAATTGATTCACCAAACCTGACCTCTTTTTAAAAATTTTTTTACATTTACTGGAAAACCGCTGACTTCAATGGGAGCCACTTCTCTTAGGGATTTCTGTTCTAACTGAAGAAGGTGGCCCAGAGTTTTTACTTGAAAATGTACAAATGCAATATATACCTGCTGCCAGGTCCTTTTGTAGCTGCTATCACGTGCCCTGGGAAATCCTTAAAAATATGGTTTTGTTTAATGTTTCAGTATGGTGTAATACATTACATTAGTTATGCATTCCTTATGCTCTTGTGCGAGAGATCTTGTGCAAGATTTCTCACACAAAACTGGATTTGTGCAAATGTGTTTGTAAACCCATGTAGATTATATTTCATCCAGTTCAGAGTGAAGTCAATCCATAATTCAAGTGACAAAGATGAGCAGATAAACAGAAAGCCTATTGCCTTACTGAGTAATGGAGGATTTGTAGGTCGTGGCTATGTGCTGAGCTTTTATATGTGTGTGATGTCATCAAGTCCCATGAAGCATTGTGTTTCCTGTCTGTCTGTAGGTACGCCCCTGAGTCTGCAGCACCTGAGCAGGCTCACGCTGAGGACTGTGCTAGGTAAAAGAGCCCTGGAGGTCGTGTCCAAGCTAACATTACCCAACCGGATCATCAACTACCTCTCCTACTACTGACAAACGTGTCCTTTACTTGCTTATCCCATTTACAATGACGGATCAAGGAGGGGAATCGGACGCGAAGGAGGGGACAGCCTGTCACCTGCTGGGATTGATTAGCAGGTAGCGGATCGAGCTACGACTTGACCTGGATATTGGAGTTGTCACTCCTGTTCTTTGTAAATTGGTGTGATGTTGGCTCCAAAGGCTTGAGGGATTCAGCCAGCTAACCATCTCACCTAAAACTCGGGCCTGAGTGGACATCACAGCATCCCCATCAATGCACCACAGGACAGGCTTAGCTCTGTTTTTTTTCAACTTTGTTTTGAGGGATGAATAGCCCCTTTGGACCCAACAGCACCACATTTGACAGCGACCTTGTTTACTAAGAATACCCTTTTGCACACCAGCCACTTGTTGGAGGACTAATACAAGAAGATCATTCCGCAGCATTCAGAAGCTGCTGACCCAAGAAATCATTCCATTCTGGATCATAATCCTAACAAACTCCCATTGTTCGGCCGGCCCAATGACACCATAAATACCACCAATCAAAGACACCTCTACACCTGCTACTGTTTCCTCAACCACACCTGAATCCCTGGAGTTGCAGGCCCAGGTCCCTGACCATTATGATACCTGCTTAGCAATGTGCTCAGCCCTAATTACACACTGCTCTTCTGATTGTGCAGTAGGTCAGTGGTTGTGGTTGGCCTTGCGCTGGATGTGGGAGATATGCTGTTCCCCCCCTGCCAGTGCTGCTCTAATGGAGTGGAACTCCTGGCCATAGAGGACGATTGGCTGCAAGGCACACAGTTACTTTTTTTTTCTGTGTGAAATATCTCATTCCTGTACTCTCTAGACTGAAGCGGGCCATGTGTTTAGAACGGTTCCCTTAAGCCTGTCCTGCATGCAAGCAGCACACTTGGGAGTGTCGAAGTGTCCCTGAGCAAGACACCTAACCTCTAATTGCTCCCAACGAGCTGAACGATACCTTGCATGGCAGCTTTTCACCATTTGTGTGTGAGTGTATAGGTGAATGAGAGGCATCAATTATAAAGTGCTTTGGATAAAAGCGCTATATAAATGCAGTCCATTTACCATTTACACTTTTTTTTAAAAGCTTGGTTACATCTCTATCAGTGTTGCTGTGCTGTGAAGCTCTTTAAACAGCACATGACACACATACGTACATATCGATATCATTTTGGTGAAACATTCCTGCTGTACTCACTGATATACTAAAACAACAGTATTTATGGACAGAATTAATTACTTGTCCATTGAACGTTATGCAGTAAAATAGTGTACCTGGGACATTCTGAAATGGAAGATTCAGACTGTATGGATCTGTGTACTCTGTTGTACCTAACTAAAAAATGCCTATAGAGACATTTTGCAGGCAAGTAACCAGACCAATCATTTATCCACTTGGTCTGGTACTTTCCTGCAAAACATCTCTGTAGGTCTTTTTCATTGAGGTACAATAGAATACACAGATAGACACTGAAGATGCATTCCAGTCGACCAGTTTTTTTTAAACCTTGTTTTTAGAACATGAACAATTGGAACATGCACATTGTTCAAACTTGTTTCAACAATGTAGAAAGAAGCCAGGTAGTGCAAAGGGGTCATTTGGCACCAGCAAATTTGTTACCATGCCAAGAGGGACTCGCAACATACTCTAGCCATCTAGAATACAATGAATTGGTGGATGTCTCTTTAATCATTCTGTGGTAAAACTCTGGATATTCTTCCTATCTTGGACTCCATCTGCAGAGAGACAAGGAAACATTTGAAATTTGTCATTTTACCTTTTCTGTGAAGCTACTGAAACTTAAAAAATACAAAAGTTTTTTCTGTTAGCCCACCACTAGGTGGCGCCTAGAATCTTTTTCAAAAGTTTGCACAGAAATGGCCTGGAGGAAGAGGTAGCATTATTATCTTCTCTATATACTCAGAGAAATACAGCCTGGACCCAGATCTCATTTGGTCTGTAATGAGAGTTTGATTAATATAAAACCACCAAGCTAACGTAAGATATGCAGTAGTCTGTCCTAGTGCATGTTCCGAACTCTGGATATTTTTTTATCCAGCAAAAGATAAAGACGGATTCCTGATGTGGGTCTGGCTTATTGGTCATAGGTGTAATTCTCTGAACTTATTAAGGAGAGTGAGGGCAAGACCCAAACTCCTAATGGTGCTGGGCAGTGGCTTACAGAATGAGATGATGCTTGTAAACTGTAAATGTGTCATCCTTCCATGTCATCTTGACTGACGCAGGCAGTGATGGTTGAGAAATGCAGTATCTACTATGCTAATATCTCATTCATGTGGTCACATTACCATAAGTACTAGGACGATGTGCACTGGATTCTTAGGTTCAGTATTGCTGTACCGCAGTGCTGGTTTAGTAATTAACTGCTGCCGATACAAACGGATACCGCCATTGAAAATGGCAAAATAAACATGTGATGTTTGTTCTTTGCACAGTGAGTGTGGATGAATCTTGAGAAAAAAAGTAATGCATTCCATACCTGAAGTTCTGAAGTTCAAAAGCCACTCCACCTTAATATTAGTCATTGTGACTTTAGGAAACACAGAGCTGCTACCTGGCAGCCAACACACAAGAATCTAAGGAATTGTTGGATGCACCCATGAATAGCACCATGATCCTCTCCAGATGTACCCCGTAGTTTGAGCTCCATTTTAAACAGGCAAAACAAACTGTATGTTTTGGTTTCCTGAAAGCTTTTAGAAATGGAAAACTACCATGGCACTGTTTGCTTTTGTTTTTTCCACTGGTGTCCATTCACTTCTGCAAAGGTCTGAACGTTAAAACTTACAGCTCACTTAAAATCTTTAACACGTTTTTGTTGGCTATTTATTGGTGCTATTAAGATAAAAGAAAATGTACTCAAGAAGTGCAACATCTTTGGGTATGAAGCAATTTACCCTAAAATCAGGCTAGTATTTCAAACTAACTTTATCAGCCAATAAGATTATGGTGGATAAGATGGGCCAATATAGTGATATAACACACACATCTGTTATGGTGCATTTGATGTGCCACTGATGCTGTAAATGAAATTTAAATGTCAAAAACTAGGATAATCATTCATTCATCTGACCCTCTTACTAATTTATTTTTCATTTATGTTTTCCCTTTACCTGCTAAACTCACCAGCATAACTATACAGGGAGTCAGCAGATCTTGAGACTTGTGATCTCTGTTTAATAATGAGGTAAGCAAGTTGGAATATTTTATAATACAACTAAAACGTGTTTCATTTTCCGTTCACAAGATGATGTTTATGCCCATCTCCTTCTTTGATGAGTGCGGTAACCTGGCTGCAGTTTGCATCTGTGGAATCAGTGTCAGTATCAACCAATATAGCCAGACGTATTGGTTACTGATATAGGCCCCAAAAATTTTTATATTGTGCACCACTAGTTATAAGACCTGATTTCATCACGTTCTCACTCAGCCTCTCTGATTATAAAAAATCAAGGTGTTACAACCAATCGCTAACTAATCCCATGACCTCCTGCAGTTGACTGGTGAGAAACTGTCAGGCTTCTCAAATGTACTTGTCTTGGATAGCCCCTGAAGGAAAATATGTTGATGCACAGGATCTCGACAGTCACTTAAGGCAAAAACTCTGGTGGTGAGACGAGTCAAATTATCACTACTAGAAAATATGCGTCTTACTGTTTACTTTTAAGGACAGGAAGGAACTGCCGTTAAAACTGGCTGAGCCTTACCCTGGCCTGTGGGTGATTGTGCTGAATAGCATAATGCTTTCGGCATTAATGAGCAAATGCAATGGAAGTAATGGTGAGAAAGAACAGCCACAGTATGAAGCACGTGAAGAATTCACACTTCTCGTAACTGACTTTGTAGTGTAGTTACAGAGCTCAGACTCCATAATTGTCACCCTTTCAACACAAAAGAAAAACGTTGACTTAATTGTGGCCATTTAAAATATAATTAGGATCACTAACTGCTGTATTTTCTTTACTCACATTACTTTCTTTGTTACTTTTTTTTCTTCTGTACACCGTGTCAGTGAATGAGAGCCTTGATTTTGTTGTAGTGGCAGCAGGTTTTTTGACCTATATATGCTGAAAAACACAGATTTATTTGGGCCAAGGTGATGTGTTCGTACAGTAGTGATAAAATGATATATGCATATTCGAGGCATAAAATTTAGCAACATTTCCTGTTACCACTCCCAACAGGAAGGGATCGTCCTGCTGTGTACACATAGTTCCCTTATCTGCTGAACAATATTGCTCTGAACATCACACCCTCAGGTTTCCCCTCATAAATGCACATAAAGACAGTAATAATGTCTCTCCCCTACTGGTAGCATCTCTTGTATCTTAATGATTATGGGCAATTTCACAAACGCTGACTAATTGCATCCAAATCCCTGGATGAATGGTTGAGCCTTGGATCAGAGTTTTTCTGGTTCTTATTAAATGAAGACTAACCGTAACAATTCCCTGTAACTGTTCTCCCATTCAGTTGTTAATTTACATACTTGCTTCAGCTCATAATTGTATTAGTGCTGTTTGTTTCCAACTTAAAATTATTTGAATCCTTGCTGAAAACGAACACTTGGGCGTATTGTTAAACAGTGATTAATTAAATCTCCTCTCCATTCGTTTATGGTCTTCAGTACACTGCTCTTTATTACCCAACATTCCATATTTATTGGTATTAAATATATTCCAATTTACTGGATATTATTTATAAATGTGATTATTTTTCTTAATATTACACGTCACATTTGTTTCTTCCTTTAAAACGTGATGGATATATCAAGAAATCTTGTGAACTGGTCTTATTGTTTCAAATGTGGACATTCTATATATAACGATTCTATATTTTTTAGTTTCATATAAGGGGCCTAATGAATGTAATGTAATGTAATGAGATTATTTCTCTCACAAGCATGCGGAGGTAATATAGTTCCCATTTACAACTGAACTGTCTAGTTTCCTATGTTTGCTGGTGGCCACTAGATGGTAGTAGCTTCCAGGAATCCAAGTTATTTAAATAATACGAGTTTAAACGGTTTCCTTGTGGTTCATCTGCCTCTTCTGGTATCAGTCGTGCCCTAAAAACAATGCTGAGAGCGTGGACTTAAGCTCTTACACGGATACAGAAAGAAGATTTGTTATTCCTTCTTATCGGCTATATAATGGTAGGTTGTTAGGAAGTAACGGCCCTTGAATTATGCACTCAGAACTTCTGACAAAATGAGTCACTCACTTCTCTGCTCGAACATAAACCATACCAGACTCGAGTCCTGCACAGACGACTGTGCAATAATGTGTTTCTTGTTAGTTCTGAACGCTAGGTTAGCCTGTAGAGTTTAATTGATTTAGCTTGACTGGAAGTGCTCGCCCATGTCCTAGCTTTTGAACAGCCGTGGCTATAGCATGGCCTATGAAACCTGTAGTTTGTAGTTCAAAGGCTATACATCCTTGCATTGGCGTTTTACTATCCGTATTCGTGATGTTTCATGTGATGACTTTTCGACGGGACGCCATGCAGCATTCGTCCTTGGAACAATGAACACCCTGGAAACGTAAACACAGAACTACAGTAACATATTAATTCTGCATCTGTTTGGGGGAGCCGTCGGCGTTATTTCCTGAATTAAGAGTTGTTGCCCCGTTTCCTTGCTCAAGCCTGAGGTGAACTCTCTCTACCCGAGCAACGGAACAAACAGATCGTCAGCCGAGATATAAAGCGCCGCGACAGACGAGGAATCTGCCCCGAGCCTGAATCTCATTTGGGGAGGGTAAACACAGTCCTCCGCTATGATGTTTTGCGGGTCTGTTTCTGGCCTTTACTTACAGCTATCATTAAAAAAAACCCCGTTAGTAATTTGCCTGGAAAGTAGCACTTGTGGCCGCCTGTTTCTGCTAGCTCCCAGTGAGGCCTGTTTCTCACAGACAGGGAGCTGCACATTTCAGTTCGCAACCCCCAATGGTATCTGCATACGACCAAATTGTCTGGAACCAACTGTGAGATGCAGCACATCGCAAATGAAATTCATACTCAACTAAAGCAGACATTGAACCTGTGTTTTGTAGTTGTCCAATGACCATGATATGCACTTTTGTAGGTCGCTTTGGATAAAAGTGTCTGCTAAATAAATGTAACGTAATCCCCTATGGTATGCACAGCAACACATTTTATAGAGACTATCTAGGATCACTGAATAATCACACTTACAAAGTGCAGTTGAAAACCTACCATCAATTGGCCAAATGCTTCATTATGTTCAGTGAATTATTGACTTTATAAGTTAAGTATATTGAAATATAAAAGTTTATGGATTCACTTATTGTTGCTGTCAGAAGCATCAGCTTTGTCTTGGCTGTAGGCCTTAATTCTCAGATGTCATTTGTTTTTCAAATCTGGACTTTATGGGGGACTGTCTAGCTTTTCCAAGTGGCCATATCAAATGTGTGTGCTATTTCTAACTTCTGCCATGAAATGATGATGCAAGTCAACACTGAGCAGTGACAAAAAAAACAAACAAAAAAAAACAAAACTTGAGAGGGCAAAAATCTGATTTGAATAGTTAGACACAAGTCAGCAAGTATCGGATATGTATTCAATTTAGGCCCACATGCGAACCATGTCCAAATTGAAAATATAAATTTTGATGTGATTATTTGCCGCTTCTTCAAGAAAAAAAACATCATATACGTACTGGACATGTGACAAAAATCAGATTTGGGTCCCTTCAAACTGCCTGTCTAAACAAAGCCAAGTAGTAGAGAGGGTGGATTGGACTGTGTTATTTCCGTAGGTGAAGACATTTCTGACTGAAACAGGTATCAGCCATTAGGCGCCTAACGCGAGTGTGCGCGGCCTCTCCTCTTGTGCAGTGAGAAAATGACAGCACCATCTGTTTCCCCGACAGCGGGTGGCCCCCTCCTCTAACGCGGAGCCCCGTGGTGGAGTCAGCAGTTTTCCCTCGAAGACAATGTCGGTTGAAACGCTCTGGCGACAGCCCAAACACGAGCTGGAAAACCCAGACCTGCTTTTCACTGCTAACCTGTAGAAAACAGAGCTTTTTTTTTTTTTTTTTCCAAGCTTTTCACGTGCTGTGGTTTGTTTGAATTAAAAAAAGGAATAGAAGTCACGTTTGTTTTTTAACGACGGTGTGCAGCTGAAAGCCAGGATTGACTTATTCTTCTCTGAGCCACGTGAATGCGAACAGAAAAAAAAGTTGAAAGCATGTAGTTACTGGCCTACTACAGCTTTTCCAACTGCTGTAGAAGACTGGTTTGTCCTGAAGGAAGGTGTGGTTGTGTGGATGGCTGTCTCTAGTAATGTTTGTGAAACTAATTCTCCTAGGAAACAGATTTGTCATTTGAATGCTGCTGGGCTGTTTCAGTAGAGATGTCAAGATAAGGTTGATCAAGGGACATCTTTCATCATGACAGTGCCAAAAGACTACACTGAGTAGCCTTCCCATTTCAAACTTCAGGGAAAAAAATTGCTGCCAGAAGGTGTGCTGTTGAGCCAGTAGGGGGCACTATTCTCTGTAGACCAAATAAAATCCATTGGCCCAGCACTGTGATGAGGGGGTACTATGCTGCAGAAAGTGCTGTCGCTCCAGTCACTCTATTTTAAAAATATTTTGTAATGTGATGCTTGACACTTTGCCTAAAAGCGCCTCATGCTAGGTTTCAACAATGGTTGCTAACATGTGCATGTTCGCACATTATCCCAGACAAAACAATGTGCTGCTTGTCGCACACAAATCAAGGTCTGGAACCATTTAGTCCTCTCCCTCTGGTTCACATTACAGTCAGCCCTTTATGACATTTTTTTGAAAGATGGAATTACATTGCTAATGACTGCTTGAGGGGGGTAACTTCTGTTTTGCGTGTGTTTGTGCGTGCAAGTGTGCTTGTGGTGGGGCAATTGATTGTACATGCAGTTCAACAAACACGTATCACGTAAGTTTGTTACCTATCAAAGAAATGTTTGCTTTGATGATGGTGGCTGATGCTGGACTTGGAAATGGTAGCTCTTTAAGCCCAAGTGGTGTTTGTCTGTTTGCGTGTGTGTGTAGCATGCTTAAGAGACCTGTTAAAAAGTAGCTTATATGACTTAGACTGTGCTGAATGCTGTTAGAAGGCCTTTGATGGTTATTTGCAATTCAGTGAGGCCTTGACATTAGTTGAGCAAAAATGTTTCTGTGGTGATGAAAGCAATTACTGTCTTTCATCTCTGTATATTGACTACATTCCTAAATAAATTCTTGGTTTATTATCAGTGTTTTTTGTTCAGAATCACATATTCTCTATTCATGGATAGATTTTGATGTAGTATTTTAGAAAATGGACTAACCGTATTCTCTTCGGTGTTGCATGTTTTTGTGTGTGTGTTTGTATAAGCGTGCTTGTGGTGGGGCATTTGATCGTGCCAGCAACTCCTTCCCACAGAGTCTCAACCTTTACCTGAGATATTACGTATACCAAAAAGCCCCATCCGGACCCAGGACAAAATGTGCTTTGGGTCATGTCTGTTCTGTTTTCTTCTCTGCAATTGAGCTTTTATCACCCACTGTAATCACCAGGTGTGGTGACAGTAATAGAGCCCCATAGTTTGACGTGTTCCTCACTTATAAAACACATCCCATCAACCCGAGTGTTTTTGACCTTATTTCAGGTACACTATAATTGGCGCCGAGAACATAACCGTGTTACTAGGGTGAAGGCAAGCCCACAAGATTGGTTTTTTGGGGGCAGATTGTTCAGACAGCACCATACATGCCCAGTGCTTGTGCAAGGCCGTGTTTGTTACAAAACAAAGGTGGGATTAGGCCTGTCTTCAGGGCAACACTCGCTCAGCATTTTCTGCGTCTCTCCAGGGAGTTGACAAGTTGCACGTCTGCACACGAGTTTGGCCTCATAACCTAAACAGGACCGCGCTGAGTGCTGCTTATTTACATTGTAGGCTACTGCTGTTAGCAAGTGGTCATACGAGAGCACGGCGAAGTTGGTTTGTGAAGCAGTGACATGCACACACAGTCAATTTTACATAAAACAGGGGGTCCTGGGTTCGTGAAAAGCTACACCATGTTTGGTGCTGCCACAACTGTTCCAGTTTAGGATCATGTGACCTTTATGTAACCTGTCTATTGGGCCACGTGGCCTTGGTCAGTAAATGCAATATGCGAATAGGCCGGTTTTCCGCAGGAAAATGAACACGGAGTGAAGCCTAACCATCATGGAAGTGGCACGTCATTGTCATCTTTCTGACGATGCAGCTAGTTTCTGAATTTTTCAGCTCTATTATAGAAGCGATTCACTCGTGGCCAAAATTCATTTGTGGCTTCGACGATACAGTTTGTCTTGGCCATCGTGCCTCAGCCCTTTGCTGGCTGTTGTATTAATGCCAGTTTATCAGGTAGCAGTGGGGCACTTCTGTAGCTACATCCATTGCTCCTGATATTGGGAAGACTCTTCCAGCTTGAGACCATACCAGATGTTTGTGTTGCCGACTCACCCGGTCTGTCTGAGGTCAAGAGGGGTCTTGCAGTGTAATCCCCAGCACCAGGTCCAGCAGGAATGTGCATGTCTCCAAAATGTGAAACAATGGAGTGTCTGACCAGTGGAGCTGAGCACGCTTGCTGTATAGCATCATTGTTAAAGATCATTTCCTGGTTTTATTCTGATCTGTTGGTTTTACAGTCATGTGTCAGAGACTAACCAGGAGATGGGCATTGTATGATTGAAAAATGCGTGTGTGTGCATGCATGCATTTGACTATGCAAAGCCCTATTTGTTACCTATCAAAGAAATGTTGGTTTTGATGATTTGATGAAGGTAGCTGATGCTGGACTTGTTAATGGTAGGTCTTAAGAGTGGTGTGGTGTGGTGTGTGCATGTGTGTGCGTGTATGCATGTGTGTTTGTGTGTGTGTATGTGTGCGTGTGTGTGCCTGTGCTTAAGAGACCTGTTAAAAAGTAGCTTATATGATTAGACTGTGCTGAATGCTGTTAGAAGGCCTTTGATGGTTATTTGCAATTCAGTGAGGCCTTGACATTAGTTGAGCAAAACTGGTTCTGTGGTGATGAAAGCAATTACTGCCTTGCATCTCTGTATATTGACTGCATTCCTATTCTCAAAGGTCACAAGCTGTATTTCAGAACCTTTACTTCAGCCATTTACCACACGGTGCCTAATTCTCTTTCATCTCTCCAACAGGACTGGCTGATTCCCTTCACTTCTCCATAACCCTGGAAAAAAGCATCTGTCAAATAAGTGTGTTAAGGTAATGCTTTGAGTTCCATTCTATTCATTTGTATGTTGCTTTTTGCAGAGACACTGGGTGCGTGTACATGCACACTAATGCTCTGATCTTACTCCAATTATGGCAATGCTCTGATTATTGAAATGGTCATGTAAACGCCTTTATCTGATTATCTTTATTGGTGTAAGGCCGTAATCAGCGTATTCAAAACCCAATTAAGGGACCTGGATTTTTACCCAATCTTTTGTTTTTTGTTTTTTGGTTGCATGTAGACGATTAGACGTCTTCGATTTCTTTCAGCTTTTTGAAACCGTGCCTGTCAGGCGAAAGTTGAAGGTTCTGGATGAATCTAAGCATGGTTCCTCTGTACACTGTTTCCATTGAGCATATGCTGCTTGTGGAAAGAATCATGCAAAAATGGCTACTGGAGTACTCGCATTAATAATATGCATGTGTATGCAATAATCAAAGTACTGGCATAAACTGATTGATACCAATAATCGGGGTACTGGTGCACATATAGGCTAAATGTAGCCTTAACAGGATAACAGAACATTGGGAAAGACTATGCTTGAACCCACAGGAAAAAAAAAAACAATAAAATAAAATAAACCAACAACTGAGGTAAAAGAAACCCAACAAAAAAACCAAACAATGGGAAGTGATGCAGCTATGCTGATTCGTGCCAATAAGCTATTCTGGCTTGAATACTTGCGGCTTTATTGAGCACATGCTTCTCCTCTCCACTCACCCTCCCTGGTCTGATAGAGCATCAGCCAGCGCCTGCCATTCATTATCCAGTGCACGTGTTTTTTGTGTTTTAGGATCGTAAATATCCACCCGGTGACATCAGCCGTGTGCTGCATCTTTAGGAGGCGGAGTGACCGTAAACAAACTCTCTGCTTCTCTTTGTAGACCAAACCAGGAGTCTGCTCCTGTCTGACCTCTCTCCCTCTATCATTCTCCCTCTCTTTTCTCTCTTCCCCCTCTCTGTCTTGGAATTAAAGCCGTGTGGTGCTTATGGGGTCACCACAGGCATCTCCAGAGACTGTTGCCTGGAGTCTGATTTATTTAGGGCCAAACAGCTGGAAGAGGCATCACAGAGGCTCGCTGCAGTCCCGTGGACCAGATGAATGCTTCACATTCTTTTCATCTCAGTCAACATTGAGGCAGGAGTATTTTATCCTGGGCAATGTTGGGTTTTTTCAGGTAGTACTCTTAAAACCCGGTCAATGCTGGGTCCTTTCAGGTAGTACTCTTAAAACCCGGTCAACGTTGGGTCCTTTCAGATTTCTTACATCCCAGTCATCGTCCCATAATCTAACAAACATTTGAATACTGTATCTCAGTCTTAAATGGTTAGTATTGTGTTGGGTGCTCCCAGACCAATGAAAACACCACTGGTGCTGAGACAGGAACATGCTTTTGACTTCACTGATCTCGCAATAGGAGTATGTGCACAAGTTTGGTACCCATGTAAAAGCACCTTCAATCCATTGCAGACCATCCCTCCTTTAGATAACTCACGGCCTTGGGGCCTAACAGTGTGTACACATTGCGGCGATATACTAGGAAGCTGTGCCTCCATGGACAAACAGTGACACATTCATTCTCTCTGAGTCACTTACTTACCACAGATAAGCAAGTTCACGCTCAGAATGGCCGTTGAAACTTGTAACAGTTTCAAGTACACATGTAACCCTGGCTTGACAGCAAACGTGCACATGTTCCCAGTTGGGGAAGTTAGGTAATGTCTAGATTCCTTGCTGTGTGGTTACTCGAAATTATGGATACATACAGTCTGTTAATTCAAGTCTCAATTTAGTGACAGAAATTGGACCCTCTCAGCAGCCAGAGTCTGGACCTTTGGCATTTAAACCTCTACTATTTTTTTGTTTTTGCCAAAATGCCTGTTACCGCTTCAACAGGAAACCTAGCCTTGTGTCTGGGAACTCCAAAACCAGACATGGGGAAGCAGAGATGGTGTTATGCATGTGTGAGTGCACCGTTTTAATGTTTCAGGGCAGCCAGCTGGCGGTCCTGAATGCTGTTGTAAATTCATGGACTTTTCTAGGTTTTCCTTTGAAAAGTGCACAGTGCTGATCTGAAAGACCAGTTAAAGTACATGCAGTCTGTGAAAGCCACCTGTGCAGCATGTTTACATGCATCCCCGCATGTGTGTTTGCGTGTAGCGTGTGATCATCTGCGTGGGGAGGTTCTTCTTGAAACAGGGGAGCAGCTGTGGAGTCCTTGTATTCAGGGACTGAGAGGTCAAAGGTCACATTTTAACTTAAAAAAAGAGGTGTCCAAACAGAGGCATTTGATGCTTGTTACAGCTGGTCTCAGAATGGCACTTTGCCACACCTTTACGATTTACTGTATTAGACAGTAGTGCATTTATGTTTTCCTTACAGCAATTTCAACTTCCTGAAATGAGCACAACAACTTTTAGCTTCCAGAATACCATTACAGTACCATATATTCCATATTTCCTTCTCTGAAATGTATTCAATGTAAAGTTGTTCATTAGATTAAATCTCTTGCGTTTAAAAAAGTCAGCAAATACAGTGCATATGGACCTGCCTTTATGGTTACTGTTTGTTTACTCTGTTAACACAATAATTAATCTGTTATGTCCAATGTAATTATCATTCTCTATTGGATAGCGATTTACATAACACAATATTGTGACGCTCTCCCCTCAAGCCATTTAGGAATGGAATGACTGCGGCTGATTCATGACACAACACATAGTTCCCTTTCTCTTTTAAAAGGGTAATGTTTTTTTTAGGGCCAATTTTAGATATTTGTTACCCTGATTTCTGGAATCATGCACCTTGCCTCTTTCCAAGGAGAAGAACTCCAAGATATTTTGGTCTCTTTTATTACTCTGATTATATAAATCATTTTGAGAGAGAGAGAGGGGGAGGGAGAGAGAGAGAGGGAGAGCGAGGGAGAGTGAGGGAGAGAGCGAGGGAGAAAGAGAGAGAAAGAGAGAGAGAGAGAGATCCACACTAAACTGGTTTCAAAGGGAGAGGGCCTGCTATAGTAATCTCTCTGTTTACTTCAAAAGGATTTCCCTCTTCTCCGCACCCTCGCTCTCTCCGTCTCGTCTGTTTCAGATGGAAACCATCTGCCCATAGTGCTTTCCAGTCAGCCTTAGGAATATTTCTTAGCTTTCTTGCCTGTAAAATTCGTTCGTATTATTTCACCTTGTGTGCAGCACCAGTGTAAACAGTGATTTTTTTTTGCCAGGCTAAGAACTTTTAAAGCCAAAATGGCTTCCCTTGAATTGCGCACTGCTAGCCAGCACTGTCTGCCAGTACCTTTCCAGACAGCTTCTGACATTCCCATTCTCGCCTCCAACATCAGAAACAAACCCTGGCCTAGTCTTTCAGACTGTTTTGAACAGTCTCACCCTCCACCACTACCCAGTCTCAGCTAACATTTTCCTACCATTTTGTAAGGAATTGGTATCATTTTAGATATGCAATCAGTTATTTAGCAATCACATCTCTTACCCTTGGTGAACATTTGGGCGAGACACTCCGTCCCCATTTTCAGGAAATTGAAATGCCAAACCCGCAGAGGAAGTAAGCCAACACCCGCAGAGGAAGTAAATCAATACCTATGCATGAGAGAGCTGCCCTCCATTTGGGTTGTGAGGCCGTGAGATGTAACGTGGTGATGTGGCAAAGGTTTCGTTTGATAGAAGTCACGGCAGGAATCTCTCCAGGGCGGCTAGGGACAAGGTGGGCATTGTTCTAGAACCAGCTGTAATTCAGTGATGTTGACAGGAAGGGCAGCTACAGCATGGTCACTGCTGCTGTTGCTGCCATGGCTGCTGTTTCTCATTGCGGCGTTCTGTGGTTGCAACTGCTTTTGCTGCTAACCCCAAGAAACTGACTTGTGCAACAGAAAAATCCCTATTGTAATTCACGTCAGTTCAGTTTTATTTTTATAACACTTGTATAGTAGAGAGACACTGTCACAAAGACACTTTAGTATAAGTGCTATTGCAACAAAATCCAACAAAAAAATGTCCTCTTTGTTTGCTGTGAGTCTTGCGGTACAACTTCTATTATTACACCACACCACAACGCCCCAGTGCTACTATCCTTCATATGTTATGTAAAAGTTGTGTAAGTCGCTCTGGATAAGAGCGTCTGCTAAATGCCTGTAATGTAATGTAATGTAATGTTACTACCAGCACCACCCCCACGACCGATACTATTCCTATTACTTGTACAACTGCTAGGATTATACCAGTAAATCCACAATAGACAGGAAGGAATGTTGATGAGCCCGTCAGCTAAACACAGGCAAAAAAAAAAACAACAACGTTAATTTGGTTATATGGGCCTGTCATTTTGCGGGAGGGAGGTTTTGGAAATAGAAATTTACAGGCTGCAGTTATCGGCCCCTGAGTGCTGGCCTGGCGTTTGAACTGTGAGTGCAGAGTCGCCACGTGAGCGTCGCTCTCCTCGACGATCTGGGCAGCGGGCACCGTTAGCGGTCCACTGCTAATCCATCCTTCAAGGAAAAGGCCAAACCAAACCCCTCAAACGCTTCCAACCTCGGCCATAATGTCCTTACCATGCAAAACTACCCAAGCAATTAAATTGTGTCTGCTACAGTTATTAAAGATACGGACTCCTGCCCCTTTTCCCTCCCCCCTGCCCCCACTCCTCCCTTCTTCTGCACGTCTTGTGCGTGTGCTCAGGAAGTTATTAACGTTAGTAGCGGCCAACGCGGGTCACACTTGGCCCCATGAATGAGCTTTGTTTTTACAGTGACTTGTGGAGTTAAGGAAAACAGTCATAAATTTTGCAGTGGTCAGCGCCAGGCTCTTATGCAAAGACAGGACTATAGCCAAGCAGTCTGTGGAACTCTTCACAGCCAGTGTAGGATTTAATGACTTGGTTAAAAGAAATTTGTCTATCAGCATGAAAAAGGTGAGAAAGAGTTGTCTGTACTTGCATGAATGTGTGTGTGTGTCTGTGAGAGAGGGAAACAGAGACAGAGATGCAGGGAGAGAAAGAAAGAACAACAGAGAGTATTTGGAATGAATCAGAAGTGTAATGAGCAGATGTAATTGTATGTAGTGGTAAGTCCAGCACGTGCGTCATTTGGTAATTTAATCCTGATGTTGGCTTTAAATGTATTTCTACACACACAGGCGGCATTTTCACTGATCATTATTGAACTGTTATTGTCCAGCGGTGCCTCGACTGGTCCAAGACCAGCAGGGCAGTAAATTCCAGGCGAACGCAGTCATTACTGTGGGGTTCAGCCACAGCTCAGCCCCGGGCTCAGCTGCCCCAAAGTTCTCCCTGTCCCGCCAACTGTCAACAGGCAGCGGGGGAACGCTGGACCCCGCCAAGTGCTCCGAGGGGAACGCTGGACCCCGCCAAGTGTCAGCAGTCCGTGGGGCTGCTGGAAGCGCTTTCCGGCCGCGGTTATCCCCACCCCCCCCCCGGCGACGGCTGAAACGCGTTTGCTGGGACGCCACCGGTTGTTGTTCCTGCCCCGGGCGCGTCCGCCCGGTGGCGGGCGGGAACACAGCGGGAAGAGGAGCTGCGGTGTGCGCGCGGTGGCGGTACGGCGACTGCATCTCCGCTGGTTCACTCAGCGCCTGCCGAGGAGCACTGTTGTCTCGCGGGCGGGGAGGAATGTTTGGCAGGCCTGTGTCTCCCCTTGGCAGTGAAAGGGTACCTGGGCAACCCTGAGCTCTAGTCTGACAAAGGGAGGGATTGAGGCCGGAAAAGGCCCACTGCCCAGGTCACTGTTAACTTTAATGGACTGGGGATAGAGAGAGAGAGAGACCCTCGTCTGATTGATCAGCTCCACTGCCTTCTGCAACCTACCAGTCCACCGGTCTGTAGATGCGGTCTAATTCACATGCAGGCCGCACGATACAGACATGTGATTACAGTTTTTCCAGCTCAACGCAAATACACTGGAAAATCCATTATTACATTTTTTTTTTCTCTACCTTTTTCTTTCCCCTGGCCCGAATTCTACTTTGGCTCCGCAGTTACTTTCATTGTGCGAACCAGACTGCGTCGGGGCGGAGGTGGCGGTTGCCAGCATACCTGTTTTTCTCATTACATAACAGGTAATCATAGACTCTTCACACTGTCGGTGCCGCGCTGTATCAGGTGGGGTGAGTGAATAGGTCGTTGCTGCATCGCGTGCTATTAGCAATTACTGCCTTAAAAAACAGTGAATCAGTGTACAGGTGTATCTCGACTCATGGCCGCTGCCAAGGGGGGGGAGGGGCAGCACTGCCGTCAAACCCCATTACCTCATTAGGAACTCAGCAACACGCAAACAGGTCGTGACCCCCAGTCGGTGAATGAAGCTCATAAACTCGGGGAGGCAACCAAACAGCGACTGGCTGTAGGGCTGGGCCCGGGCCCGGGCCCTGTCAGCGAACAGAAGAGAAGAGGAAAGGGAAGGGAAGGCCAAGGAGAGAACGACGGTCTGACTGGAGGAGAGGTGGGAGAGGGTGAGATGGGTAGAGAGAGAGAGAGAGAGAGAGAGAGAGAGTGAGTGAGAGAGAGAGAGAGAGTGAGAGAGAGGGAGAGAGTGAGTGAGAGAGAGAGAGAGAGAGAGAGAGAGAGAGAGAGAGAGAGAGAGAGAGAGAGAGAGAAAGCGGAGAGAGAGAGAAATCCGGACGGGTGGCGGAGGAAAAGGGAGAGGCCGCTGTCTCGCTCTCCCCCGCCTGCTCTGGCTTTCCTCAGAAAGCAACGGCAGGCAGGAAACAAACAGGGAGCCGCCAAGCGCTCGGCCCGAGATGAGGCGCTAATTGAGCGCTAACAGGCTCATTTGTCAGGAAGCTCCCTGTGATGGGAGTCAAAAAGGTCGTTCGACAGCTTTAGAGGTTCCACTTTGTTAGCTTTAAAAATTTGTATGAGCCGCCCAGATTTCATCTGATTTCACTTGCCTTGCATAATATCGCCCGCACGGCTCCTCCGTAAACTTGGTTAGATACGTGTACAGTAGGGATGTGCATAGATATCATTGCCTATATCTGTATCTGTTTAACCGACTAAGCGATGTGTCTGTCGTTTTCATATTTGGAAAACCTGCCGGTGCTGGCAAAATGTGGACCTGGGGTGGGGGGTGGGGGGCGGTGTGTACCTGTTCATCTTGTTATCTAACAAATGCTGTCTGTCTATCTGCTCCAAAATGCATTGGAATTAATATTTTACTGTGCGCAACAAATTTATTTTCAATTTTAATGCTCACTTTGACCATTAATTTCATTCTCTAAATGTCATTTATCAACCTAATATCTGTATATAACGCATTATCTGTGCTTTTAAAGCACGGCTATGCCCATGATATAGCCTATAGACAGGATGTTATTCCCTTCTTGACCGGCTTAATGTTGCACGGTTTCTATTTCAGTGGGAGCAGTAAAACGCAGGCCCACCGCGCTCGTGCGCTCTTATTAAAAGACCCTCCGCTGGGTCGGGGCCTGTCTGTAAGACCCTCCGCTGGGTCGGGGCCTGTCTGTTTGACTCCGTATCTGATCTCAGTTTGCATTGCAGAAGTGCTCTGAAAAACAGCCGTAAAACCGTGGCTATGTTCGTCAGCTCGCCTGGGTGGCTTTGGACATTTGCAGGCGTAGCTGCAGCAGCCGTGGCCTTAGCTTCTCACGGGCTTCAGGAGAAGGCTGTAGTAGAGTAGTTCACTCTGGCATCATCTTCGGGGTATTGAATTTCACCCCCCTGCCTCTTTCACCTCACCCCCCCCCCATGTGGCCTTTTGACCTGGTTTTGCTCCAGTAAAGAAGCTCACAACACTATGAACCATTCCCCAACCTGTGAACACCAGTCAGTCTAGATCATCAGAATGTACTTTATATTAGTTTTATTGCCAGCAAATGGTGGAGAGTTATGTTGAACGTTGAAGTATGTTGCTAATGCCATCAGTTCAGTCTAGGTCTTCAGGTCTGTCTGTGGAGGTTAACTCATGTTATAGTCTTCAAAGACTCCACAGCATTCACTGACTGAATATGACGCTACCTGGCATTCTCAATCTGGCAACCTAACTGTCCTGTGGAACCAGTTGGCTATACAGCCATTAGCAGCATGTCTTTCCCCTCACCTTCCCACAAGTCATCACTGTAAATGAGAGTCAAGAGGTCGGTTGCCATTACGTAAAACGGTTAAATGAAATGTCAATAGATCGTTGATCTCCTGTTTTTTGTTTTTCTATGAGCTGGAATCCTTTCCCATAATTACAGGCTCCCGCGGAGTCGCTCCTTGTTCTGATGTTCTGTTTGAAAATAACATGGCTCAGTCCTCCGAGAGCTCGCTCTGGCTGTTCCCTCCTTGCATTTATTTGCTCTGCTAAGACTCTCATCCAGGTCGACTTATGTGGCCTAGTTTTTACTGATGATCTGTTTACACAGGTGGGGGGGGGGGTTTACTAGTGTAAGTCACTTTGTGGGCCTACGGATGGACGGCATGTTGGTGTTCGACCCCCCACGGTCATGCCGATGCCCTGACTCCTATACTGCTATCTTGAGTGTTAAAGGCACAGCAGAGAGAGACCATGCAGGGCTGGTCTGTAGTACAGGCAGTTCTGTGGAATTACGTATGAAAGAACATCAGACTCAGTCCTATTCGCCGTGACTACTGAAGGTTTTTTTAAAAAAAACCTGCCTGTATAAAGCAACATGAAGATTTTACTTGGGGCAAATAATTACCCAGTGTTGACTATTTTTCAAGGATCAATTAACCTTTGGTCAAGCAAGATAAACCAGAACTTTGACTGAGTAATGGCAATGAGTTTTTTTGTTTGTTAAATTAACCGTTGCCCTGTTTCAAGTGGGTTTCTGTGGAGTTATTTGTTCAAGTGGCGAAGAAGCTTGGTTGCCATGTTTTCATGGGCTTTGTATCCATGGCATCCATGCTCTCAGAAAAAAAAAAAACCCGTGGAATCTCAACTTAAAGATGCGTCTGGAAGTGCAGTGATGTCATGCTGTGGGTTTATGTTGGATGGGGTTGGAAGAGGCCACTTGTGGATCTTCGGATGGGGTTGTGGCACCAGTACTCCCTGAGTGCAGATCAGCTGAGTCACTAAGGGTGGTGATAATTTTGGACGTGCCTCTGGCACCCCTGTAGTAGTAGTAAAGGAAAGCTCCACAAGTTGACCTTTAAGGTTACCAGAGCTTTGAAATCCACCAAGTCAACTGCCATTACATGACGTGTCGTCTGCAGGATACAAAGGACTTGGACTTAAAGCAGTATTTGCATTATCCTGCAATTACCCACCTTTCCCCAGTCTTTATACTGGAATGGCTGGTATGCCACTGTCCATCACAGTTAAGTGCTTCTCAGGAGTTTCCCACAGGAATAACTACAGCGACCACATGATCTTACTCCACACAGATAGTGACTTCTGTATTTATTATCTATTTTTACTGTATCATTTTTACCAGCCAGGCACTCAAGCAAATCTATACAGAGAGTCAGTAGCTGCCCAGGCTCATGCTCTCTGCTTAATAAAAAAGTAAGCAAGTTGAAATATTTTGTTATACAATTAACATGTTTCCCTCATAACTTGATGTCTGTGCTCATCTACGTTTTCCATGAATGTGTAAACTTGGTTGCAGTTTGCACTTCTGCTATAATGGCAGCTAGGCCATGCAAATATCAGTTATTTATATCAGCTATTGATTTATCATACAAATGGGTACTCTGGGCATCAATGAACAACCCCAGTTTACAGTGGCAAATTGCATAACAAAATATTTTTACATAAGGATGTGCACACATGATGCTATTTTATTTAATTTTGTTCAGGAATCTTGAACAAAACATGAAACTCTTGCCTCAGTTATTAATACTCACACGCTAACTAATAAGAACCAAAATATTAATACTGTTGCTTACAGGGACATATAATTTCTGTCCCCAGCAAAAACACATTTAAAAAAAATCAATTTATATTGTATAACCTTGTAATATTGTTTTGTGACTCGGTTAAATTACTGCTTGATTGGCCAGGGTTTAAAAAAAAATATATATATAAAGCGTGTGCTTTGTGTGTGTAACCTGACTCTTATATGCTGAAGAACCTTTTGTTGAGATAATTATAATATAAACATACCAGCATACCAATAAGCAAATGCCTTAAAACACACTCAACCTGTTCACTTCTCGGTCCTGCCATTGTGTTTTGTGATTTGTAAAAAACACGTCCTGTGAGGTCTTATCGCCACTCTCGGTGGAGCGGGGGGAGATAAAGCGCGATGTGTGATGTTTACATTTTTGTTTGACGGCTTCGGAGAGTACAAATGGATTGTGTGGCTCACAAGCGGCGCAGCTGTGTGAATATTACACAAAATGGTCCGTCTCCTCTCCTCTCCAGAACAAGACTGAGACATGGCCTATCCGTCATAAATTTCCTCCTGCGAGGGAACCAGCACCTTCTCACGCAAAAGAGTGTGGTTTAAAAAAAAGAAGTTTAAAACAATGCGGGAGAATAAGGGTCTGAGGTGCATTGTGGTGTTCCCCGTTGAAAAAGGAATCCGGAGGCTCACGTTTCTCTCCTGTTTTGTCTCACGTGTTGCTAAAAATGTGGTCGCGTATAAAAGGAGCACAAAGGGAGCCTTGTCACTGTACAGGGTAGACCGTGTAGGTGAGTGACATCACCCTTCTGTCAGCAACTGTGGCCAATGGGGATTAAGTGGTGCGGGTTGTCCTTGTGTGTGACCTCACTGATTACAGACTGTGTGTTCACAGATCGGGTTTCCCACGAGACTGGGGCAGTTGCACACAATAAGCACTTTATCACCCGGTGCCGTCGGAGGGCAGTCGGCGGCCTCGGGAATCGGGTCGGGTTACCGGTGCCGACGCGGGCCGGCACCAGACGCGTCTCCGACGTCGTTGCGCGCTGGTAACGGCGTTCGAGTGCAGCGCGGATGCATTCTGAGAACGGTAGCGGCCTCGCGGTACGGAGGCTGAAAGGGGTGCGCGTGAGAAACGTGACAGAGTGGCCTCAGTTTGAGGCTGGATTGCCCCTCAGCCATTTCCACTCACTCTTGTTTACTTTAGCAGCCTGCGCTGCTTTCCTGCACAACGTGACTTAAAAAACATGTGTGAGGTGAAATTTATCCCAACATGCTGTCGGAGACAAAATGGCCTCCGGAGAATCTTTTGTGCGGATGTTAGACATGCAAATATTGGCTTTGAGAGTGTGGGTGACCCACTGGGATCCTCGATGCAGTTTTTTAAAAAACTTTGAACAAATTTGAGAAGTGACTTGCTCCTTGAAGATGACAGACGTTCTGTCGCTCTTATAGTCATTCTCTTGGGAGATGAAAGATTGATGACAATTTTTTTGTAGAGGGTTTTTCCTGTTTCATCCAACTGGTTCTCAACGATCAAATATATTTTTCAATGTTTTACACACTGAAGCACATTGTGAACCTGCTCTGCAGCCATCCTGGGTTAAGTCTAAAGACAGTGTAACAATTTTACTCATATATTCCATCTACTGTTTTAACTTCTGGGGTTGTGTCGGTATAGCAGTCAAAAGGTTGGCGGTGTCTCATACAAGATTTGAACCCTTGATCTACTCACTGTTGCATTATCTCTCCATAGAAAAATGGACAACAGTGGGTATAACAATGGATTTCTGTTATAGAAAAAAAACAACAACCTGTGACTAGATGTGTCTCACTCATAGACTGTATAAAAATGCTTTATCAGCTGGGGGTGAAACCTGCCAGGTGTCCCAGAATGCAGCAGTGATCAGATTAGGGCCTTGCATTCAGCCCGCGCTTTAAGAAAGCGGCTCTGTCAAAGAAAGCACCGGTCTTGTGACCCGAGATCGAGATCGAGATGGGACAGTCATCTTCCCCTCAGTTATCTGTGTATAAACTCGACGCATTGTTCTCCCCCCTGCACCTTTCGCTTCTGATTCTGAGATACAGAGGGAACAGGAGCTGCTGTCGCGGTGGCATACGGGGGGGGGGGGGGGGGGGGGACACACACTCACAAAAGCACAGGAACAGGTTATTGTCGTCTAGCAGACGTCAGAAAGATTTGCCCGCGATAAACCGAGTCCCCCGGGGACTGGTTCTGAACTAACCCCAGCGACAAAGGATGCATTTACATCAGACTTTTTTTCTTTTTTTTTTTTTTTTAAATTTAGATGCCGTGTACTAGGCCAAGCGTGCGTACCATCCTGCGAGCCTTTCTCTACCCAACACAATGCAGACCGCCGGCAGGTGACAGGTATTGTCTCACCCTGACGGTTCTAAACATAGTCTGGGAATACCGTGCAGGGCGTGCGCTTGGTCTATTTTGAAGCTGGGTATTTTACATTCGCTAAGGTCACTCCGCGGTTAGCTCGGTATTTTGAAAAGAGCTGGTCCAGATTCGCAGGGCATCCTGTCGATAAAACAACACAGCCGCGGCGTAGCTGACGAATAGTCAAACAGTAGCAGACACGCAGTCAGCCTAAAAATAACAATGCGCCTATCTTCGGTATTGAGTCCACTGGGATGCGTGTGCAAACTTACGTCACCACTTTCCAGCGGTCGACTGGAACGTGGAAAGCCCTTGTGCTGGACAACCCTGCTAGAAACAATATTGTTGCACGCGCAGAACCCCGTGTTCCCTCCGGGATAAAGATGTTGTTGAACGAAATCCGCCCTTCTGAGGACGGTTAAATAAGAGCCTTATCACGTGGCCATCTTTGAAACACGGGAGCTTTGATGTGCTCTCCGGGGGAGCCAGCACGACCCTGGAGAATGGAGTCAATATTTGAGCTGCCCGTTAATTGTCTATTTTGCCTCAGCTCAGTAAAGTATTAAGCGCAGCGCTTGGAGCGATTGCTGGCGTAGGCCGCCTCCCCCACAGAACTTTCCAGACACTTTGTGGCCCAAATGGGCGCAGTGATTTAAGACAGTGGAACCACAAGCTAAAGCCAAAGCTAGAGTTGTCCTCCTAGATCGAATGTTGAGGGCCAGATCCCACATTTTATCTCGTCCAGTTTCCACAATCTTCTCATCTCGGAAATAAGTACCTTACGTAGTATCGGTTAAAGGCTTTTGAACAATGGATTTTATTTTGAGCTGTAATTTGAAACATTCCCTTACAGAAATGTTAAAAAATGTTATGCATAGTTGCACCATGACAATGTAGATTGTTCTGGTCGATCAAAGGCCCCTTATTTTTTTTAGCAGTTCCTTCTTCTTATCATTGCGATTTATGAAGAAATGTCCAACTGCAAGTCACAGAAGCTACTGGGACATACCTTCTTTTAAACACACTCTGTATCCAAACTAACTCATAGTCCAGCTGAGTGGTTCAAGTAATGACTTTCATCAGGGTAATAAAGATGCAGCATGAACAAGAGGGCCTCACTACCATAGATACCTGATCCTCAAGCCATCTGATAGGATATGCATTAATCAGGACTTCCTGTATGGCTTGAATTAAGGGCTCATTTTGTCAGTGGCGAAGCAATGCTTTTACCAGATGTTGCTGCAGCAGTCGGTGCACAGCGTGTAGTCTGGAAATGCTGCTTCTAAATTGCTCAGTAACCACTGAAAATATTCTCATTCTTATAGTCTCAGACACCACTTCAACCCAGTCAATGCATCATCCAAAGTTTTCAGGAACACTGTTGAATCTTATAGCCATGTTGTGTGAATCTTGACGCTCTGTGAACTGTAGCTTTACTGAAGGACAGGAAAAATACTATGTGTCCAGCATGGGCTTATACAGAGGAATATAGAGACCTGTCAGAAAAAAAAAAGTTTCAGTATTTTATTTTTTTATATTACAAGTATCTTAGATGACAGAAACGTGTTGTTGTGAAAATATTTTCATAAATTTGATTTATTATTTTTGCATGTCTTTAAATGTAGTGCAGGTTTCAGCACAGCGTATTATATGGTTCTTGCCAGGTCTCAGGGGGATATAATGGTTGTCTGTACACAGGTACAGGGTTGCTAGTAACTAAATACGCAAACAACTCTGATACCTTAGCAACATGACACAACAGAAGCTTCATGAAAAGCGCAACTGGCTGAGTCCCGTACAAAGTTGACTAGGCGTTGCCTTTGACAGTTACAAAAAAATGGCAGAGAACTGTCTCGCCACTGTTGATGTGTCTCACTGACGCTGAAAAATGACACGGGGCCATAAACAGGTTTTCCAATCTACTGCTTTCTCACTAGTCTGTGCGCTGATTCCGATCTTCACTTCATATTTCATCTCACTGTGCTTTCGTTGCCATTGCTCGGGCTACATGCACATGGTTTTGATTGTGACTGTGATTGTCATTGTGATTGATTTCAAATAAGGACTGTGCAGGTTATGAAGGCTGTTTTTATTGTTAATAGCCTCACTAAAGGCAAAGCAGACAAGGGTTAAATGCTGTTTTATGTACAAGTGCTCCACACCATTTCTTTTTCTCAGAAGAGACGTCTCCGCACCAATGCCAAGATTCTCAGAATACTTTCCCTCAAAATTTCAGACCGCCAAGGTACGCTGTTGACACACAACACATTTCCCTGCAGGTACGGCTCGCCACGCGTCCCCATTGAGGGTATGGAAACTTTTCGGAAATTACCCAGAACAGTGTTATTGGACAAAGTTTTTTTTTTTTTTTTTTTGCCACCGACCCTAGAAAAACCAGCGGATTCTCAGAGTACCCCTGCAGGGTGACTCAGCCCCCCCAGGTAAAACACTGCCAGTCACTGCTAACCTGCTCTTTGTGTCTGCGCCTGTTTGTGTGTGCATCGTGAAACCTTATAGCACTCCACCCAGCCACCTAAACACATGCAATCAGACCAACTCACAAAACAGAAACGGGATTCCGCTCAGTAGCTCATCACGACCGGCCTGCACGAAGCTTGTTATTTTTGATATGTGTTACAGGGGTGTGAACACGTATCCATTCCAGTGGTGCCAATAAGTAATCCCCCCAAGGGGCTCACCTTTAATTTCACGAGAGGTTACCTCCCACAATAGAGCCAGTTTAAAAATCATTCCGTCATACGCAGGGCTGGGCTTCCAGCTTGTACTGTGTTCGATGGCAGTAAGTGCGTAAATGCACAGTCACCAGCAGCACTCCAGCTCCTAGTGTGAGTTTGTCTAGGACATGCAGTGTAAATGCCTGTGGGGACAGGCCGTGGACTATGAGATGACAGAAAATCCATCTCTGTCCAAGTTCTCTTTGCTTTCCCAACATAATTATAGAGGTGAAGGCTTTTACAGAGCACTAAACACAAATTCAAGAAGTTTCATGCTTCCTTTGTTTTACTTTTTCTTCCAGCACATGCTGGAATGTTGAAATCCCTGCCTCAACCACCGCCCCCCCCCTTCCTTAAACCAATACCAAAAAATGTAAAATACAGTGTTATGGCTATAACTTCACATAATGACCCTCAAATTGAAAGATATATTCTAATTGCCTGGTCAACACACAATTTCTGCGCGTACGTCTGGGAAATAAATTATCGGTCTGCGTTTCTGCGTTTTAATGAGAACACTATGGGGCCTCTGGGAACACTGTACCCTTGTGTTTGTCTTGTACACTGTTGAATTATTGATGGAGGAACAATGTCTGCATGACTGGAGCATTTCCAGAAGTTCTGTCTTCTCATTCCATTGCAAAGAAACAGACTAGTCTCGACACAAATGTCTAATAAGTAGCTGCCTTGCTAATCAAGCTGATTATGTAAAGGTTTTGTGACAACCAAGCCCACGCACATGTCTGAATTTTAATGGCCCCCACATAAAAACGCTGCCCTTTTCCCATCCCTCTCCAGTTCAGCTGCAGCAAAACTCTTCCCTGTTTCCCCCCTACAGGACCACACTTTCTAGGTATAACTACTGACCCATCACCACCCAAGAATTTCACCATGTTTTTTCTCTACCATTCAATAAATTAGCTGTGTAGAAAAAACAAAATAAGAAAGACAGCATGATTGTTTATTTGTAAGCAGATGCCGTTGTCCTCAGCAGTATATAGACTAAATGAACAAAAGTATCTGGACTCCCCTTGGTTTGGGGCTGTTTATCATGCTTTGGACCAGGCCCCTTAGTTCCAGTGAAGGCCAATTTTAATGCTACAGCATACAATCACATTCCAGACGATTTGGTGCTTCCCCAGCAGTTTGGGGAAGGCCCTTTCCTGTGTCAGCATGACACTGCCCTCGGGCACACAGCGAGGTCCATATAGAATTAGTTTTTTCAAGAACGGTGTGGAAGAACTTGACTGGCCGGCAGAGAGCCCTGACCTCAATCCAATCCAACACCTTTGGGCCAATCGGAAAGCCAGCTCCGAGCCAGGCCTAATCGCCCAATCAGTGCCTGGCCTCAAAAATGCTCTTCTGGCTGAATGGAAGCAAATCCATGCAGCAATGTTCCAACATCTATTATAAAGCCTTCCAAGAAGAGTGGAGGTAGTTATAGCAGCAAAGGGTGGAACAACTCCATATTAATTCCCATAATTTTGGACGAGATGTTGGATGTCTGGTGTCCACATATATTTGGCCATGTAGTTTCTTACTATTCATTCACAAACGTGGAAATTTAGTGAAGTCATTCAGATATTGAGTTATTTAAAGATTATATTACACTACTGCTATAAGGACAGAAGACTATGATTCTTTTTTTTTCTCCTTTTGTTGTTGTCGTCTTCAGTTTTGCTGTTATTGTTGTTAGTCACGTGTGCATGTACATGCAGCAAGTTGGTAAGGGCGGCCTCTGTCTCTACCACACAAAGGTATTGTTAACCTTCTTGTTCAGCTGGAAAATATCAGTTCAACATCCAGCAGTGATTGCATGTGGGTGTATTTTTCTGGAAAACTGGCAGGGTCTTGGGTTTTAAAAATTAAATTGCATAGAAATCATGCACACGCGGACACCAGACAAATACATTACCCAACTGTGGAAACTATCCAAAAAGAAATCACATACACAGAGTTACACAGACATTACCCAACTGTTAAAAAAAAAAAATGATACACTTTCATAAACACACAGACATTACCTAGCTCGCTGAGGTGATAAATCCACAGAAATCACCTCATGGAGAACCTGAGCGTGGTGCATTTTTAATCTAAGATTATTTCCAAACTAACTCAGTGCAAGCCAGTAAAGTGAATCCAACACAAGCAGAAAAGTATCCTGTTATGAGAGGAAGAATGAGTCTGCGCTGACAGGGATACTGCATTAACATGCTTTGGCTGACATTGCATTCAGAGCCGAATGACATTGTGTCCAGTGGTTCTTCATTAAGGCGAATAATGAATTATGCATTTCGCCTGCCCAACGTGTATTTCAGCGAATCACGATGCATTTCATCGGTCACGTGTCTTGAAAACATGATGATGACAGCATCTAAAATGCACTCACGTCGCATCCAGCTCTAAAGGGAGAAGCAGGCAAATGTCGCTCCCAGCGAAGGGATATACACACAAATGTTGCATAAGGTCTTAATGGGTTAACACTAAAAATGTTTGGCTGTTGCTACTAGTCCTCTCCAAACAATTATATTTCCCCTGTTTACCAGATTTCTCCCCTCTTAGGTTTGAACTCCATATTTGAATGGCTCTGTAGTGCTGTTCAACATTTTAGTAACCACAGCTTGTACTTTGACTTTCACACCCCACACGCACACACACATGCACACACACGTAGTCATACACCTTCTCCACATGATCCAGTCTGCCACAGTAAACAGGCAAACTGGGTCAAGGTGTATGTCTATGTGCGTGTGTGCGTGTGAGTGCGTGCGTTTGTGCACTGGATCATATTCACACCCGCACTCTGGGCACAGAGATCACAGCTTCACAGCCCTGGCACCTGAGCAATCTAAGAATAGAACAGTTCAGGAGTCAAACAATGCACAACTGTTTCTGATACTCCGCTATCAGTCCCCAGAGCAGGGAGCGGCCTGTGCTACAACGAAACTTTTTACTCACAAACAACCCACGCCAGCCGCTGACTCACCTAACGCGTGTGATGTCATGTAGGGAAGCTCACCTTATCGCAACTGATCTGGTATTCAGCCCCCCTGAAGAAACCGGTCTCGAGCGAGGCGTAAAATGAAAGAGTTACAGAAAGCGGGTGGAGTGTTCCGTCTCCCCAGGTTGACCCCTTTCAGAAGAAAAATGGGTAGGGGATTAAGAACACCGGCGCTGCCTCAAAATAAAAGCGTCTCCGTAACTGAGTCTGTGTCCTTGTCAGGAGAGGAACGTGTAATCTGAGCAGAACACCATCTTGCCTCTTTCATTTTTTAGGAGGAGCAGCTGCCTGCTTTTATGTAACCCTAACAGGTTCAGACAGTTCCACCGTCAGGTGAACTTTTATGAAGTGTTACTCCTGTGACCTCGACACACTGAAGGCGCTTAAAATACTTCTCACTCCATTTCTTGGGCTTGACCTATTTAGATTTTATATTTTCAACCTTTGTTTTTTGTTTTCTCTGATTTTGGGAAGTCCAGGTGCATTTATGAGCCAGACTCTTCACTGCAACGTCCTCCGTTGATTCCAAGTGTGGATAAGGAAATGCTATAAGTGCTGCACTCAGAGTGGCCGGCTGGCCCGCAGAACATAGCACTTGACCTGGCCATTGGTTGCCTGAAGTCTGCCTGCTCCAGCTGCGCATTGGGTCGTCCTGCACAATGACTGCGCAGCTTAGCTGGTGATCTACAGCAGCGGTGACTGGGCAGGAAACACATGCAGCATAAGCCCTTCTGTACTGACAGAGGATCATGCAGCTATAAGATGGGCCAACAAATACAATCTGAAAGTCCGCTGACATATTGGGGATAGAAATCGGTTAAACAGCTTACATAAGTTACAGCAAAGAAAAATACTTTTTATCTGATGAGTGCTGACTTCAGGCTTTTTGATGTATTTTGGACATATTTTGTATGTAAATACGACCTCCCAAAAGGGAATTTGTACTTCATAACATATTTTCATGGTGTCTGTCTCTCAACCAACTTAGAAGAGATTAGGCAACACCAGATCCGCTGGACAGGATGGTTGTGAGGAACAGAATGTATTGATAAATCTGTTGTTTCAGTTGCTTTAATCTTAAAAAGAAGAGGACAGACCAATGCACTTACAGGGACTTATCTTTATGGGTGGGTGTCTCAACCCTGGCCCCAAAAAGAGCTGCATACCGCAATTCAACTTTGCCCTATGTGACCTGTGACCTCTGTAAACTCTCTCAGAATTGACGAACTTGGTAAACATTTCCATCTTTTATTCTTCTTTATTCTTTATTCTTTATTTGTTTTTGCACTAGGCTTATCTATGAAGCCTACATCCTTCCAAGGAAAGGACTGAGTTATCTGGTAGATGTTGCTAACTCACTGGAATCTGTGTAACTAGTTCTCAGAACATATTATAGTATATTATGAGCCAGTGTGAGTCAGGGGGTTTATGTAACATACGTACGACGTGGCGTCCTTAGAGCTTGACTGAAGAGATTCAAGATTAAAAAAACGTGTTTCCTGGTTACAGTTTATAAGCCCAATTCTTTGCCTTTCTCTCCAACACTGCCACCAGCGTAAGAGACAAGAACGAGTTAGCATGTCAGCTAAGAGCGCTCAGCGAAATGGCATCTTCTCTTGAAGTTACACTCCGTAGCTGGTCTTCTCAACGGTAGAGTTTGCTGTCCCAGCATCTCATGGACACAGCGCCCATTGAACGAGCACGCTGGCCTGGACACTACCAAACCAAAGTCAGGCAGCCCCCCTCCCCGCCCGCTCCCCCCCCCCCCCCCCACCCCCCACCCCCCATCGCTCTACCCACCTGACACCACTAGAGAGGCCAGTCACATCGTTCAAAGTGAGCTCGTGATTGATTTCCTGCTAGCGCTCGGCAGTCTGCGGCAGGGGCGAGGGCGCAGAAAAGCGAGTCTAAATTAAATCGCTGGGGCGGTCGCCACGAGCCGTTTCGCGGCTCGGCTGCCGTTTCCTTTTAAAGAAGCCCTCCCGAACGCCGGAGAAAACCGCCACGTTCCAACCTGGCCCCGCGTACACATTTAACCCCTGACCCCTGACCCCTGACCCCTGTCTGCTGCTCCAGCGCACACGTGCCTCAGAGGCGCGCGCGCTGATGTCACAGACAGATTTATGTCACTGAATAACACATGACAGTGCCACTGATGCAGATATAAAATTCTAGAAAATAGGAAATGCGAGACAGGCCTAATCGCCCAATCGGTGCCCCAGCTCACTAATGCCCTTCTGGCTGAATGAAAGCAAATTCCCGCAGCAGTGCTCCAACATCCAACATCTGTAGTATAAAGCCTTCCAAGAAGAGTGGAGGTTGTTATAGCACCAAAAGGTGGACCAACTCCATATCAAAGCCCATGATTTTGGATGAGATGTGGGATGTCGGGTGTCCGCATACTTTTGGCCGTATAGTGTACCTGACACTGTGTGCCCTCGCCAGCCTGACCATGGAATACCAGAGACCCCCCCAAACTCCACGGAGGCAGGCACTTCCAACCTGGGAGCATTCCTCTGCGATGCAAGACAAATGCTCTTCTGCTGAGTAATTACCCTGAAGGAATGCTGAAAGGGAAAACAGAGATAAAAATAGTCTGTTTTCCAGCCCTCCTCAGTCTCCAAAGGAAGGCGGATGGTCTGTGTGTGAGTGATAACCATCTCTCTGAGGTAAAAAATAACTCCCAAGTGTGTGTGTGTGTGTGTGTGTGTGTGTATATGTGTGTGTGTCCAGTCTGCGAGCATGCCAAGGCCTCCATTATCCTGTGTCTCTTTGATTTAGTAAATGAAAACATACAGTAAGAGCCCACTGCTTGCTACACCACTTAAAACAAAGGTGCTGTCTCCATGACTCCCTTCCCACAGGATCCCCTCCAATCCTAAACCCTAAAATATCAACTGGAGCCAACAGAGGGCCATTGTATATATTTTTTTAAAGACCGAAGGAGGTGAAGATCAATCAATCAATCAATCAATCAATCAAAATTTATTTCTATGGCACACTTCATACACAGATGCAACCCAGTGTGCTTTACATAAATAAAAATCTAGAAATCTGAAGATGAAATCTACTGGAACAAAACCATGACAGCAGGAAAACTAATTGAACTGTGGAATCTTAGAGATGAGGTGCCTCTAATTTAATAAACTCATCCCACGGTTATATTATAATAACCGTTAAACTAACCATCAGACCATTAAATAACCATTAAGCATTTCCAAGTGTAGCACTATTTCCCCAGCACAACTGTCACTGTTACTGAGCTGATACGGATCTCCTATTCTGACCCAGGGTAGAGAATGTCACTCTTGCATTTTTGTTTGTTTACCAGAGAAGCCTCTCTTTCACCTGGAAGGTTATGTAAGTAAGTTTGCAGGGTTTGATGAAAACAGGAGAGCAGCCTGACAGCAAGGTCATTGCCCTGCTACCTTTTGCCCCCTGGTGCAGGACAGGTTCACAGTTGAGGGCACGTCGCTCAGGGTGACAGCTTGGGCATTCGGCAGCAGTTGTGACATAACCTACAGATTCTTTTTGGGCGGGCGGGAGGTCAGCCATGCTAGTGTTATGTAAAGGTTTGGCTGGGATTACTCAGCGGGATATGAGATGTCTGGCCCATTTTAATGCTATCGAGTTCTCTCTGAGCCAGGATATTGTGGAAACTAGGCGGGCCCCTAGACTGAAGACCTGATCGTTAGGAAATAGGACATTTGTAACAGAAGCGGTTCTGATGTGGGGGGGGAGGGTACCTTTTAAGGAGCTCACCCTGTGAAGTGATGACTACTGCCCAGCCGTGGATGGGCGAAGGTCGCTCTGAATGACCAAGAATGTTCAGAGGAAAGGGCGTCCTGCTAGGAGGGGGACTCTTACGCCCCGTTGACACACACAAACCTTAACCCGTAAAATTTCCGGCGATTTTCTGTGTCTGCTTTACAGTCCCGTGTGCTGAGGGTGTGTGCTGAGTCAGTCAGTGAGAAGGAAGTCCCGGCTTCCCAGCTGAACCGATTCAGCTTTTTTCCCCTCTCAAAGAGGCCAATGAGGTGATATGAGAGGTAAACCTGATTGGCTGTTTGAGGAGGAGGAGGAGGGGATACAGTCTCCGTAAGAGGGGCACAGCTGTACCAAAACGCCCTCACCCCCCCCCCCCCCCCCCCCCCCCCCCCCCCCCCCCCCCCTCACAGCCAACCCCACCCATCCCTTCGGCCTACCCCACTGGGTCGACTGTCCCCTCTCCCCACACCAGCTGCTGTTCGGGAACCACAGGAACTCAAGCTATAATTTAGGGACGCGTTCACGTGCGCGCATGTTTTTTTTCCTGCTACATTTTTGTCATACGTGTGCTGTGTACATAGGCTGCCTATCTGCACACTGAGGTTCATGAGCACAGCCATGAGCTATGCTCACAGAACAGGTGGGCTTCCATGCATAACGCTGGCAATCACACAGTCATCAAATCTGCCATGAAATATCCTGGACACAGGCAAAGGAGGCTCAGGGTTATTCCCATAAAACTCCCTTTAGAGATCTCAATCTGAAGCAGACCCATATGAGTATTGCTGTGAGCGTGTTACACGCGATACTCCCGATGTTGCTCCCGATGATCTCAGGAGCCGCACAAAGTTAACCAAATGCTGTTATACAACCGTAACCTTTTACCAAAAACCTTCTCAAATGCTCTGTCACCTACTTGACGTCTAAGACTGTACCACATTTTTATGATTTTATAGGCAAAGTGTGAAGCATGTTTACTTCACTAAAGTAAATGGGAATCTGTGTTGTTGTAAAAAGACAATCATTTTATGCATTTAAAGCAAGCAATAATAGGGTTATTTCCTCTACCAGGCTATCACAGTTAAGATTAATTGAAAGTAAACATTGCCAAACTCCACTGTGTTGGAATTACTGACAGGTAAACAAGTTTCCTGTTAATAATGTATTATAATATGACAACAACTGATAATTCCTTCTCAAGATATATGCAAAACTTCAGCATTTCCTCTTTCAGATGGCAGTTCCTGCTCCCTAATTTTGATAACGAATTATTTTGTCATGCATACAAGTAATTGCCTTCCTTATTAATTCAGGCATGACATTAACAATCGTGTATTTACGATGCTAAATACAATAAACGGTCTTTCCAAGAAACTTCCACCACTAGCAGGTTTACTGTCTGGAGAAAATGAGCATTGCATGAGGAATTTGATTATTACCACAAGGCCACAAGGCAGTTTAATATAAAGCTAAGCACGCTGCCAAGCATTAAGAGACTATTGAACAAGTGAGAACGCTGACTTTATGCACATAAAAATGTTTAAATGGAATGCTTAAATGTTCTGGGTCGCGTCCAGACCCTGACCTAATGTTGCACACCACAGCCAGCTTTCAGGTACTTGAAACTAATCGAATTCTCGGGCTGATGCGGTCTGTAAGCACGCAGTACTTCCCTGAGCACTAAACACGGCTGTCTGTTATAATAGGCCCTGTTATAAACTAGCGTATAAAACCCTTTCAGAAGAAAAACAGCCATAATGCAAAGTAAGTATGCAGAAACATTACAAAAAGGTAGGAGTCCTCTCTGTTATAGAAGCTATCTGAGGGGAAAGACGGTCCAGTTCTTGTCAAACCTCTCAGCAAAGGACACTGACCATTGTATAATTCAGTGAATTTGTACAATGGGATCTTTCAGGAAGGATAATTAATGAACAATTAATGAACGGTTCCTGCTACACCCCACCTATAGACCTGCTGCCCCTATAGAAAATCTAATGATTAAAAAATTTCTATATTTCTTTGAGGACTACGAAAAAAACAATCATATAACACATATTTGTTCTACATGCTCTACATCTGCACAGGGATGTATTTGTTTAGTTTTATTGATGTATCACACATGGGCCCAGCTACGGAAGCAAAGTGGGAGGTGGCCTTTACAGCTACACTGGGGGTAAATCACCTGACTAGCTCACGTGAGAATTTCAAACAAGCCACTGGTCATAACACACGTGAAGGCTACATAAATAATCAAACAGCTCAAGGCAAAAGATGGCTCTTTCAAACAGAGGTAGGCTATGTTAGCACAAGGCAATACACTGTCATTCCTTATTGTCCATACTACTCCTAATATTGTAGAATGTGTTGACACTGCCAGTGCTGAGAAGGAGGCAAGTAGTCAAACTGCCAAGTGAGTTTGTGTGGAACCCTGCCAAGATGGATGACCCACATTATCAGCCATGACTTATATAAAACCAGCCCGTGTCTGCAACATTGTTGTCCTTGACAAACACTAATTTCTTAAATCTGGTTACTTTAACGGGTAAATAAATATACACACAGTTATATATGTAGCTATGTTGCAGTGCGAATAACACATCAGCTACTCGGATACTCTGTAGCCGATGGCCTAACTAGCTAACACTAAATTTCCGTGGATCTCAACTCGGCATTGTTACTGTTGGGCTGCTCTGCCAGACATACAGACTACACAGGCCGCCAGTTAGGGGCAGCTAGCAGGATTTTTATTGATGTCCCTAGCAAAGCATACATGACATGTTGACCTTCATATAGCATTTAGTAATAATTTTGTTATTCATTTGTATTAGCCAGGAAACTTTTTTTTACATTTTTTAAATGTAAAACTTTTAAAATAATTAAATTACGTAATTGTTTGGTGAGGCTTCCCTGATGACCGAATTCTCCGCCCTTTCCTTTGAAGCGTGCTGCTATAAATAGCCCAGATTCAATAGCACCGTTGTAACAATGTCATGTTTGAGAGTAGACCCAGGGGAAAGGCCCGAGATACACTGCACAGGGTGTGCTCCCCTAATGCCTGCCGCTTCCATCACCCTGTCAGGGCACTTGAGGTCCCACATTTAAAAATTCTGGGGGGGAACCCTGCCGTCTTAGAAAAGTGCACTTGGATGTTTTTTTAATCAAAAGGCAACTCCTGCAGCAAAACCCTCCACACGTGGCGACTGATCTGTCACTGTTGGCCACTGTCTAGGAACGAGGATTTCTGAGCCCTTAGCACAACTGCACACTAATAGGGACACGGCTTTGGTGAGTAGGACCAAAGCAGGGATTCATTATACATGGATAGAAATTATTGAATATATTGACTTATTCTGCTTGCTGTCCTTATACCCATTTGCCCACTCTCTGCCAGGGACAGGCTGCCATCTCACCCCCCCCCCCCCCATTCCCTCATTGTTCCTCTGCTCCTCCATGAATATTGTAACATGGAAAAAAGGTGGGACCACCAGCATAATGGAGGTGTTTAATTGGATTGGAGCATGAATGCACCGACCCGGAGTAATAATAAAGTCAGCTTTTAACCTAAGGGGCAAGTAAGACCATGGTACACGCTATGGTGATTTCAGACTGATGATTCCTGCCATGAGTAGCCTATATGATGAAATTGTTGTCTGCGAAAAGCAGGAGAGTTGGCTGGTTTTGCTAGCCGTGCTTGTAGCGTAGCGCCAACGCCACTTCACCAGTTGTAAAGAGCGATCCTGGTATGCACTGCACACCCTAACCGCATTCGCACACGCGTTCGGTTGTTGTCAATACCTGAATTTATCCTGGTAGTGGTAGTTCGGTTGTAGAATACGGTTGTCACTCCCCTTCATAACCACACTGTGTACGAAAGTAACGGAGGAGTGACGCCCGTATGTGGCTGCAGTGTGTACGAGGCCAGTGAAAAGGAAACAGACACAAGTGAAGTTAGATGCAAATCTTACACGGATCTTTATTGATATTTTTACACCACACACCTACTGGCAACAATGAACATTACGTTCTTTGCAGTCTTTCACAAGTCATTCTAAAGTCCTTAAAGTCCTCAATTCTCCACATACGAGCGCTTTCTAACACGTTTCTCCCCCTTCCCTACATGCAATTTCCCTTTAAATCTCACTGGCTTTTCAGTGCCTCATCCAATGTTTGAGCAAGGTCCTCTGCGTCTCCCACAGTGGTACTACCTTGCATCGAAACCCTTCCCTTCTGTTCAATACTTCCGTCTTTCACTTCCATCTTTCACACATACTCAGACCCTCTGATGCTACATACAAGTTCCTCCGTCTCTGGCGTATTTACACGGCCTCGGTTGCCCTCGGTAACCCCACAGATCACCCCACAGGTGCATTCGCGGTATCAACAAAAGTCTCATGCAAGATGCTACATTGACAAGTAAAAACGATCCATTACCTCAGAGTCAGCTTGAAGCCAACATGGCTCAGTGTGTATTTTACATGAGTAAAAACAAAAATTAAACATTACTTATGTTTATATAATGTTGATTTTCTCTTTCGTAGAAAACTAAAATTTGGATTTAATTTAATGCCACTGAAAATTCTTTGGGGTGTGAGGTGAGTGACTGTCTGGATTCAAAAAATGTTGAGGAATGTACAAAATAAGACTCGCCTTTACTACTAATATGACTTTACAATTTATTTTTTTTGGGACGCTTAATTCTTCAATTGTCTGTTGACACTGTTCTAAAAACTCCTAACATTCCACGATTTTAAATACTTCTAAAAGATAAAACAGTGCTGATTTTAATACAAATAAAAGAGCTAGTCACTTTCTATAAGGGTATAAAAAAATGAAAAAAAAAAAAGTGAATAAAATAACAATAATGCATTAACGCCAGACTGAGAGTAAACAGTACCGGATGTGCGTGTGTAATAGATCCCTTGGGTAGCGAGCACACGCACACCCCTCCGCAACACTGCCTGCACAGATCAGACTGGGCCTCCTTATCGGAGTGAAGTAGCTGCCATTGAGGACAGTAACACGAAACACTGCTGTAGAAACACAAACACAAATATATATATATATGTATATATATGTACACTTAAATGTCCACCAGTAGCCCACTCTCACACCATGGTCTCCTTCCTCTTCCCCAGCGAACAGCGAGACTTCTTCTCCTTTTTGGTTTTGCGAGGGGGGGACGGAGAGGTGGCGGGGGGCGTGGTAGGGGACGACGGGGGCGACCTGTCGGCGGCCACCGCCGCAGTCTGTGCGCCTGGCTCCTCCCCCTGGGGCGAGCCGGGGGCGGAGTCGGCGGTCTGGGGACAGTTCTCGTCGGCCTCCTCCATGTGGACGATGGCGGAGGCGCCGGAGGAGTGGCGCTTGTGGCGGCTCTCGGCGTCGGGGCTGGCGGGCTCGGGGTCCCCTGCTGGCGCCCCCTGCTGGGCGGGCTGCACGGCGGACATGGCGCCGCGCAGGCAGTTGAGCCACTGCTGCTTGTGGAAGACGTCGTTGCCCTGTAGCGTATGCGCCTGGCCCTGGGACGCATCCTGGAAACGCACGCGGAAGATGTTCTTCGCTGCGGAACGGAAAGAAGGAAGGGATTTGAGTCGACGGCCAAATTCGCACAATCAGAATGCAAACAAGCGGGAGCAGTACTACAGCTCGGTGTTGATTGGTACAGGAGAGGAAAGGGGGAAAAGGGGCGGAGCTTGGGCTCACCTTTGTCGGCGTTGCTGAAGGCTCCCCTGAAGGACCCGCCCATTCGCACCTCTCCGTCCGGCAGGTCCTCCAGAACCAGCTCCTGGACCGGGATGGGCTGCCGGTACACTTGGAAACAGTGGCGCTCGTTTCGGGTCACGGGGCGGGTCATGACCAACACTTCCGTGAAAAGGAACACGTGCAGCTTCTGTGGGGGGGGAGAAAAATTTTAAAAATAAGTTACTCGAACACGTAAAATGTTAGTATTTTTCAATTCTCAGGCTCGGATTGTTATCGGAAAGATTCCCGTCTAAATATGTCATGCCTTTAAAAAGCAACGTCCACATATTGGTTCACTTCCTTTTATGGAACACAGTCCTGGTGTCTGCTGCGCAGGAAGCCAGTGCCAAAGCACAGCAGCCTCGGGCAGAGCAGGGGAGCGGGGGGGAGGGAGAGGGGGAGCGAGGTAGAGGAGGGAGGGAGGGAGGGAGGGAAGGAGAGGGCAGAGTGGGGCAGGGAGGGAGGGAGGGAGAGGGGGAGAGCGAGGTAGCGGAGGGAGGGAGGGAGAGGGGGAGAGCGGGGTAGCAGAAGGAGGGAGGGAGAGGGCAGAGTGGGGTAGGGAGGGAGGGAGGGAGGGAGGGAGAGCGGGGTAGCAGAGGGAGGGAGGGAGAGGGGGATGAGCAGGAGGAAGGTACCCACCGTGCCGCTCTTGTTGCGCAGCTCGCCGTGGCACAGCAGGGCCTTGCTGCGCTCGATGCGCGCGTCCCTCTGCCGCTCCTCCAGGTACTCCAGCTTGTCCATGTAGTACTGGCACTCGGACTCGCCCTTCTTCATGTTGATGTCCGACAGGACGCCCTGGATGATGGCGATCTGGAGAGGGAGAGAGGGGAGCAGAAGCACACTTTAGAAACCCCCTCTGGTGAGAGACGTGCATTACAGCCCCCTGGTCTGGCGGGCGTAAAACGTTTGCGATAATGAAAGGGGTGGGGGCGTTCCCCCCTGACGTACCGCGCGCTCCAGGTCGGGCACGTCGGCGTGCTCGGCCGGCGTGTGCCGCAGGATCTCCTTGAGCAGCAGCGGGTACTTGACCAGCCGCGAGCGCGGGATGTCCAGGAAGCTCCACAGGTCCAGCTTGCGGCTGAAGGGCGACTCCAGGCAGCGCTGCAGGAAGTCCTGCACGCGCCGGTCCTGCTTCTTCTGGTCCAGCAGGGCCTTGGCCGCCAGCTGGTTGCTGCAGTAGTCGCGGTACGCGTTCAGGCCGGGCAGCTGTGGAGGAGGAGGGAGGAGGAGTTTGAGTTTAGGCCGCTCGCTCGCTCACAGGCGCACATGGCGCATAGTCATGGGGGGTCAAAGGTCGGGAATGTACGCTGGTGAGACGCTTACCCAGCTGACGACGATCTGACCGATTTGTCCCACAGTGCCGTCTGGCCCCGTTGCTTTTGCGAGCTGCGCCAGTAGATCTGGAGAAAAACAAAAAAAAAACAAAGACTCTGATCAGAAACACGCTCACTGCATTAACGTCCTTTAAGATGGTCATGCTGCTATGCTGTTAGTGCTTAGTGCTTCAGGACGTTTCTCTAACGCTCTGTATTTTCAAAGAAAACTGGCAAAGATTGTGCATTTTAAGAGCCTCACCTTCGTGCAGCGGGATGTAGGCGTCCAGATCCCCAAATATGTGTGTCAGCTCCTCCTCCGACATGATTGACAGCTTCAGCATGGGGTCGTGGTACGCCTGCAGGCAAGCAAAGACCCCCGGTCACTCAAAAGGCATAATTACAGGATACGAAATGAGAAGGGAGGCTGGCTAAGTATAGCTTTCTGGAGAACAGGGTTTATCATTCCTGTCTATTCATAGTCAAAGCTGTTTATTAAATGCTGCCAAGCTCCGATTTAGCCTTGTTTGCTTTATGAGTCCCGTGAATGGCAAATCATTTTCAGAACGAACCTTGCGTGCTAGCTGGAGGTCCTCGATCAAATCCTGTTCTCCCCGGGACAGCTCAAATATGGCCTGTGGAACACAAGAGAAAAAAAAAACGTGGTAAGAAAACGAACGGCTTTCTGTTTGCATTCCCGACGGAGGGAACGTGCACCTAGCCAAGCAAAGCAAAGGCCCTAGGAGTTCCCATGATCCCTCAGTGCTCCCCCTCTCTCAGACGGCGCCGTACGCGGGCTGGCGACTAGCTGTGATGTCTGGGCGGGAGAGCGAGGTGCGCCGGCGGGAGAGGCAGTCGATGCGAGACCACGCCCCGGGTTTTCGCCCCGCTCACACCGTCCGGACAGACGGGCAGGAATGTGCCCAGACCCGCTCGACGCGCTCGGCAGACACGCAGGGGGGCCTTTGGGAAACAAAGGAGGCCTTGGACAGGCTCGCGGGGGGGGGGGGCGGGGAAGAGGGCCAAGCCCTTTGGGTTAAACTCCCGTACGGCCAGACGGGCTGCCAGTGGGGTTTAATAGCTCACATAAGACAGCCTGGATCCTGTCTGGCTTTAATAACCGAGGGCCTGTGAGAAGACTTTTACTGGGTAGATCTTTCTGGGCTTTATTACCTCCAGAGCACAAGCTTGGACGATACCGGGGGTCCAAGAACTGGAACAGTCTGCACCGTGGTTTTAATAGCTCAGGCGCGTTCTGTACCGGGGTTCAGAGACTGGGGTTCTGGCAGAATTTGGGTTTCATGACTGGGACAGATGGGCTGTATGTGTGTGTGTGTCTGTGTGGGAGGGGGTCTCACCTCCTGTCTCTTGATCTCCTTGGTGGAGAAGGTGCCCTTCTGCCGGACGTCCAGGGTCTCGGACCAGAGCGTGCTGTTCCTCCTCTTGGGCGGCGTGGGCACCGCCGCCCTGCTGCAGCCCTTCTGGGGCACGCCCGGCGACTTGCCATCGCCCCGGAAGGAGATGGACTGGAGACGGGGAACAGAGAGAGGAGCGGGACGGTTAGACCAGGCCTCCGGTTTCCTCCCACAATTCCCCGGCGCTTCCGTGACGATTAGCCCCCCCTTCCCCCCCGTCGGCGGCGCGCGCCCTTACCTGGATGGTCTGGCCGAAACGCCTGACGGCCCCGCTCCTCACGGGAGAGATGAGGTTGGCGAGCGACGTCACCCTGCCCAGCGGTCGCACGCGCTTGTTACTGGGCTCCTGAGAAACAGAGAAACAAACGCACACAGTCAGCTACGGCCGGACGCAATCGCACTGAGAGAGACCCACACACATTCACGCTGGGAGCACACTTCTCCAGCTACTGGGGAACAGACGGCAGTCGTCTGAGGAGACGTGGCTGTTTTTTACGAGCTGCGGTTCGGGGGCAGAACGGGAGGATAACGCTGCGTGGCGAGGGCTTTTCAGCAGCAGACTCTGAACATCTGCACGCGCTCAGCTGTGGGGGATACGCGGGGTCAGACTGTGTGGAGCTGGCCTGATCCGCAGACACAGCCGGGAACAGCTGTTTCTCTCATCATCTGGGGCTCCCGCGCACCCTCAGACTGCACAAAGGAGCACTGACTCCCGCAGCGGGGGGGGGGGGGGGGGGGGGGGGGGGGCGGTGGTGCTGGTGGTGGTGGTGGAGGAAGAATGCCAGGAATGCACCAGGCCCTGGCCTCAGCTGTCTCAGGTTGCAAACCGACACACTCGCTCTCACACTCACACACACACACACACACACACACACACACACAGGCTACAGGCGAATGACCTGAGAACAGTAAACGTCAATAAAAAGCTAACAATACGTCAGTAAACCGGTCGTGTTTACCTCGGACCACACGGGTTAAGGGTCGGGGCCTATTAACAGTCACAAGACGCCGCGACACTCGAGCAGGAAGAGCAAGAAAGCCCAAAAGTCATTGGGTTTCAGTGCAGCTATCCTCTAACTAGCCAGCTGACATTAATAGGACCAAGCAGGGAACCAGGGCTGGAGGGGACTGGTCAACAGGACTCAAGACTCAGGACTGGTCTAAGTGCCCTCGCGGGGGGCCTGTCATGTGATCCGAGACGGCTGGGACCTCTGGCAGCACGCTAAGGGGGGTCGCGCTGGGGGGCTGGGGGGGGGAGCGCCGCGCTGCTGTTTACGAGTTCGTGCCGGGGCAGGCCCCTCTTGCCTCGCGTGAGAAGAGCAGCGCACCTGAGCGCGCCTCAAAGAGAAAGGGGGGGGGGGGGGGCACCTCGCCCAGACTGCGCCCCGGGGCAGGGGGAGCGAGGAGGTGGGGGCGGACAAAAAAAAAAAAAGATCACACACCGGCTGTGGGAAACCAGCCAAGGCTGACAGCCCACTGGAACATCCAACAAAGAACCAGACATGAGACGCGGAGTAATAATTATTACAACACCACCCCTCGGACCTCCTCGGCGATGACCGAACCAGACGGGCGGTTACGTCAGTGTCGGAGAGGAGCGGCGAAGGCTTGAGCTGAAAGGTTTTCACCGGCCTCAGCGAACAGCGTTTCAGCCTCGCTCAGCGAAGCGGGCTTTTCTTAGCAGCGACAGCTGCGGGACAGCGGAGCTGTCCGTCAGAGGCGGGGTCAGGGGTTGGCTGCTTTTGGACGCCGCGTCTGACCAGGCTGGCGGGGGCGCGCAGACACCGTGGCACCAAACCGTCCGTTCGACGACCGCAAATAAAACCCTAATAGTGAGCGCCAAAGTCACAGCAGTGGAGCGCAGAGAAAGAGAGGACTCGGATCCAAACCTTCAGAAGAGCCCTGCCTCTAACTAAGAGGCTTCCCTCCTGCTTCTCTTATGAGGACACAGAGGAGTCTGGGAAAATAATAAGCTATGGAAAACATTTGGCAAACTGAACGGGAGAGAAAACTATCGGTGATATCAGGCAGAACAAACTATGGAAACAGACGAGGGTAAAATGTGCTTTTCCATGGGGATGCACCTGAAATAACAAGCACACCTTTTCACCGTGCGTGTGATCCGCTGGAAAGAACAACACAGACGGACAGATAGGGGCTGCTGTTCTGGACACCTCTGGCTCAGAGGCGCTGGAGAGGAGGGGGGTAGCGGGTTCCTGGGAGAATTCCCAGCTTTTCCTCGCCACAGGAAACCAGCCAGATCCGGAGGTTCTGCTGCTGTGCTGTCTGGGGTCTGACCGCAACCCCCCCAGCTCCCCCCCCCCCCAAACCCTACCAACTGACGTCTCAGACTGAGGCCAGTGACTGAGGGCTGTTTGCACAGTCTAGGGTCCACCAGTGAAGTGGTCTGGTTTTATAATGACAAACCCCCTCTGACTCAAACAACATAACCTCTGTCACATCCACGGTGCGCCCCAAACCCCCCCCTGCCCCCCCCCTTCTCCCTCTCTGATGTGGGTTTGCACATCTGCAGAACTTATTGAACCCCCTGCCAGGCTGATTACGAGCCTTTGAGTGGAGTTTGCTCGAGCAGAAATCGCAACAGCACAAATATTTTCCTTCGCCGAGGATTCGCCGGCTGGGGCGCCGCTGAGTGACTGATGTGCCTGCACACGCAGGACGTCTCCTGCCGACCAATCGGGACTGAGGAATAACACGCAGCGTCGCCCAATTCATTTTACAGCTCTCCCTACAGCCATTCATGCAAAAAAAAGTTTTAAAAAAGTGGCAATAGTAAACAGGCTCCCTGCATGGGAAACACCGAACCACACAGCCGTGCGCTGTAACACGGGGAATCTGAGCTGGAGGACTGGCTGAGGAAGCAGCTGTTCTGGGGGCAGATGGGATCTGAAATGTGTACCTGGGAGACGCAGTGTTCTTACTGCACCTCAGTCCCTGATTATCCTGTAGCTCCTTTTTTTCTTTAAAAGCCCAACACACATGCTCCATTTTCAAAGTCCTCTCAGATTCAGTACCTGCAACTTAACTATCCCTCTGCCCCCCCCCCCCCCAAGACCAACTTCCCAGCTAGAGCCAAGTATTAAATGCACAAAAGAGTATCAGGTCTTTCAAAAGGGGGGCCACGCACTTGGCCTGGGACAATAAAACTGCACGCAACAGAGAGCTGCACACGAAAAGCACCCTCTGCTCTGGTTACTCCTTCAGAGGACCTTTCAGATCACACACACACACACACACGCACACACACACGCACACACACACCGCAGTACCTGCGAATACCTTTGCCCTGCATTAGCGCACCTGTAGTGCTGGCAAACCTCAGCTAAGCAATGCAATCGCAGAGCACGCAGCGAGATAAGGAAGTGCCAGGTGCGCTATCAGTGGTCTGATAAGAGGCAGCACAAAGGTACTTCAGCGTGAGGTAATGGCTCACAGGGAGAGAGCGGCAGTTAAACAGAAAAACATTCACGACTACCAGAGACATTCCCTCACATGAAAGGTGATTCATCATTAAACTCTGCAGCTTAGTTTTTTTTCTCACCTCAGTTTCTTTATTTGCTTGGTTCTGGTAGTCTATCACTTGGAGGGTCCGTTTGATGGGGACCAAGCTGCCCAGCTCGTCATAAGCCACCATTGTATTCTCGCAAATCCACAGTTAAGAGTGCTCTATGCCAGGAGATTAATCCACATGAAAACGCAACGACTCAGAAAATAAATAAACATATAATCCCTCCGGGCCCGGCGGCCACCTCTGCAGGACTTTGAGATCACCTCTGTGGACACGGTGGCCTCTTGTCTCTCACTCTGGTTTCTGACTGGCGGGGGAAGGAGGGAGAGCTAAAGTACTGCTCTGAAGCGGGGGGAGTGGCCCAAAGCTCCACCCTCCACAGCAGGGAAGGGAGGAGGGAAACTGAGCTCTTACTTGGAAATGTGTTGGGCTCGTAGGCTTTGTTGTCCGTTTATGTACACCTAAAACACTAGTAAGAATCTCACCGTCAGATCTTCTCCGCAAAGGGTTTATAGAAATGACGTCAAAAGTGGACCACTGAGAGTAGGGTTTATATGGAAAGTAATAACAGCTGTGTTTGACTGTGTGACTCTGTGGTTTTAGATATGTGCGTGGGATTTTAGTTTAATGGCTATTTTATTTACAGAATTAAGCGGTTAGAAACGTGACTTCATTTTAATAGCAATTACAGTTTACTCCCGAATCTCTTCATCTCAGTGCAGAAGTTTCAGTACAACATTGTGGGTGAACAGTGTGTTTCTGTGAAAATTCCAGAACAATGTATGCCTGAAACCTAACCAGGACAGGGTATCACAATTCCCCATTTTTTTTTCAGATGCTGATTAGTACACTGTCAGTCGGTACCAGTGTTGGTATTTTCATTTGCATGTGTAAATGAATGATATACTTAAGGAATTTGGTTGAGCAGGACTGTCAATACCATTAATTTTAAGTGATGATGCGTTGAAAGAACATGATAAATTAACCAGCTTTTAGGAGCCAATTAAACACGTAGTCAGCGCCACCTTTTCACGTGAGGCCGAGCCATTTTCACTTCTTTTGCCCTCCCCTGTTTAGTTTGCGTATTTTAAAGGACAATCTGCCACCAAAGCAGTTGCAATTTCACATCAGTCTTCCACTGAAACTCAAGGCTCTCAGAGTTCAGCACAAAGGAGTCTTATTACCTCACTCCTGGCATTCTCCAGCAGCCTCATGTGAGGTGTGAAGTGGCAGGTCTGTTTGTTCTGCGCATTAACTAATGACAGAGAGACGTTATCAGCCCCCTGATCAGCAGGGGAGTGTTATCCATTAGAATATCAATTAGCCCGCTCCAAAACCCTGCTGGACCTGCGACCATTCCCACCTGCAGATGCAACCTTTTTTTTTTTTTTTTTGCTTTTCTTTGTGTGTTTTCATTCGTTAGCGACCAAACAGTGGGAGAAGCTGAGGTGATGGCTATGGGGACTACTTCAAAGAAAAAATCCTTCCACATTTACCGGCTTACAGGTGGAGGAACTTCTGAGAAAATGACTTGACAAAAAAACAAAAAACAAACACAGTACACCAACTGCAGTTGATACAAAAACACCAGGGCTTGGTAGATTTAAAATAGCGATGCCAAAAAACTGTATGGAAAAAATAACATGGGACAGTGCTTACAAAAATGAGAAAGAAAGAAAACTCAGGGACCCAGGAAAACCAGTCTAGTGTGAATGGGGCTATGACGTCCATTTGCATTTGCACCTGTGTATTGGAGCAGGAGGTGCGGAGGTCACAGAACTCTCACCCGTGTGCGGATGGGTGGGAAGGAGAGGGGGCACATTCATTTCACACCTCGAGTTTCACAGCAAACCCGGGGCTGTATTACGTCAAGCCAAGTGGAAACCTGACGGACTGCCCTTTCACAGGGACACCACAGACACGGTTGAGTTAATATTTGTTTGGTCTGCTTCAGGCTGGACATATTGCATCTGACTACACGGTCCCGCCGAGTCGTCCCATCGAAAATGTGCAGGAACAGGAAATGCTTTGGAACAGTAGAACTGGTTTTTAAGATTAGTGGCGGCTAATTGTTAGTGGCTGTTAAAATTAAGGTGGCCTCCTTTCATTTTGCTCATTGCTCACTCAAAACAGCCCTTTCATTTCTCGCCGGGCTCTGGGCTTTTGATTTGGTCGTAGCTCTTTTGTGTTGACAGCGAGGCTTCACAAGAGGGGGTTTCACTCCGGTTCAGAAATCCTCTAAATATTAGCCTTTTTTTCCACAAACCAAACAGAGGTAGTGTAAGGATATGGTGAGGCAAATGTCTAACTACAACACTGCACTGTCGACACTAGAACTAAGATTTAAGCTGCAGACCCCTGCTTCCATTCCCCTAATGTAACCCTGTAACAGACTCCAGCATGAAAGGACACCATGGGAAGCAGGCTGCAGGGATTGCAGAGCGGAACGCGTGCTGTTCTCTGACCCCGGCGCACCTCGGCCGTGTGGATAAATGACAGTAACGCTTCACTCGGGTCCCGTTTGCCCCCCTGAGTAAACACCCAAGTGCGAATCGGGACAAATGCAGCCCACCTGCTCTACCGCGGACAGGGAGCCACAACCGACAGTTTGGTTCGGTTGGGTTCCCCTCCGTGTGTGTAAACACGCTGGTGTGAGTCACCTTCCTGGCCCTGTGGAGGTGCGCGCGGTGCCGCGGGGCTGTGCTGCCGAGCGCGTATGTCCCGCCTGTGTAAACACAGGGGTGTGTAAACGCAGGGCGTGCCCCCCCCCCCCCCCCCCCCCCCCCGGCTAAACCCGCGAGCGCCGCGGTCGAACAGGCCCGGCGCGCTCGGACGCACAGAGCTGCTCCGAGGGTGACTCCCCCCCCCCCCCCCCCCCCTGTGGAATGCGCCGACTGAACTCGTAGCCTCCGCGCGCGGCGGAAGAAAGGTGGCTGAGGTGTGCCTCTCTCGGCCGACGGCCAGACACCGTGCCCAGCTGCGGTCAGACGTCAAAAACAAAAAAGAAAAAAAAAAAGAAACAGTCCTTTCATGTTTCTCTGCGTCAGGGCAGACGCAGAGCTAGCAAATCTCTTCGGGATCCCCGACCACTGGGACCCAAGAGGCAGATAGGCGGTACAGCCAAAGGACTGAATCAGAGGGTATTCTGGGAACGGTCCGTTTATGCCAAGTTTCTTCCAGGGTATTTTAGAAAAGAGCAACAGTGGAGGGGTGGGGGCGGGGGGTGCTTCGGGGCAACTTCAGAGGATTTTTGAAAAGCAAAAAATGGAACTGTGGAATGTGTCAGCGGACTGTGGGAACAGTGAAGCCCCCTGGTGGGTCCGGTCTAGCACGGCAGTGGAACAGCGGCTCAGAATTCGGCAGAAAGCGGCGACGGCCTGTGCAAAGTTTATCCCTCCCTCCTCCCAACTGCCCTACCCTGGAATAAGTAAACTATCAAATCCGGCATCTTCACTCACGGGGATATCAATGCGCTGAGATTGTTTAACTTGAGGATAAAGCCAATCAGTCTCACTTACCTCATCCTTTAATTACAGTGTGCAGGCCTAATGCAACATCTGCCCTCTGTTAAATACACAGCGCATTAATAAAGCTGTCCCTTTCAACTGGAGTAGTTGAAATCCTCTGCTTTGTTCATGGCTATGTTGACCGAACTGGAATTCAAACTGCCACCCTTCTCAAATGGCCCCCAATGAGGAGTGCCCAAGTCAAGGCCCCCCCCCCACAGGGCTGCCCTGGATGTGTACTGGACGATTCACCGTGGTGCTCCCCAACTGTAGTTATCAATTACTAGTTCAGGCAAGAAAACACTGCAATATAGTGGGGGGGGGGGGGGGGGGGGGGGGATCACACAACCCATGGCAACCCCTGTTAACACTCAGATCTGATTTAAACTCTTCCACTCAACGAAAACATCAGCAATGGCGTCCAGTTTGGCAGTACACAGGCACAAACACGCTGAAACCACCCTCCTCTGTGGGGTGTGCAAACTGGAAAAAATGAGTAGAGTGGGCTTCCCTTCCAGCGGATAGAGAGGGTAGCCAGGAATAACATCATCGATAGATTTCATAGGCTTCCATTGTTGCTCTGTACTTTAAATTAACCGTGTTTTCGTAAAAAGCAGTCACACCCTTTAGCGGGTTGCTACCAACAGAGCAGGTGAGCAAAGCCTGAGTCACGCCTCTTGCCCAATGTAAGCACTGAGGAGGAATTCACGTACACAGCACAGGCACTGCATCCGAGCGGCAAACAGAGTGGAGACCTGTACGTGCTGCAAAGTACCGTATTCAGACAGACATAAAGATGCTGCACACAAAAGAGTCTGTCAACGACGTGTCAAAGTTTAGAAAACGGATTTGCCCGGTTCCAGTGCTAGAAAACTGACCGGTAAACAGCCTTCCGGGCAGTGTTCATATTCATCACGCAGCATGTCTAAATAGAATGTTCCACAGAAGAAGAAACGGTGGCACTAACTTCAAAAGAACTGGAACTCTGATCGCTCAGTGACCAGACATCAGGTTGTGGAAGGATACGCCTTGTATTACATTAGTTTTCGATTAGAAGTGGCCTCGTATTACTTTCCTGTTATAAAAGTCTATACCTCATCCATGGACGGATGTGTGTGCTAACAGTTATATGGAACTGAAACCAAAAGTATATCGTGCACAGCCTGGGAGTGTTTCCAGGGCTCTTTCTTTCTTCACATCCTGCCTAACTGAATTCGAGCATTCGAGTGGGGGGGGATGGATCACCCTCGGGTGTCTGCGACAGTGTTGCAAGAGTGGGGGAATGGATCACCCTCAGGTGTCTGAGACAGAGCTGCAAGGGTGGGGGAATGGATCACCCTCGGGTGTCTGAGACAGAGTTGCAAGGGGTGGGGGAATGGACCACCCTCGGGTGTCTGAGACAGAGCTGCAAGGGTGGGGGAATGGATCACCCTCGGGTGTCTGAGACAGAGTTGCAAGGGTGGGGGAATGGATCACCCTCGGGTGTCTGAGACAGAGCTGCGTGCGCCTGGGGCCGGAGGAGGTGTAAGGTGCTGCTACGGTGGCCTGTCGAGCTGGTTCAGTGGCAGCTTCAGAAACCAGAGCAGAGCACGGAGTAAGTAAGAAGCGAGCACCGGAAGGTAACGTGGTCGAATCCCAGTGAGGAGACTGCTACGGGCTGACTCAGCGGGCTGCAGAATCAGGGTGAAAGGTGTTTACACATCGCACAGACAGGCGGTGCGGTGCGCCTCCGTCTAATTGGGTGTGCCTCCACGCAGGGCATACCCTGAGGCGGGCACGCAGCCAGTCACGTCACGGCGCGAGCCCCTACGGCCCTCGCCCACATCAACAGGCCCGGCACAAACATTTCTGCGAACGGGACTGCGAGGAACTGGAGCGCTGCACGGGACCCTCTGACGGCAAAGGCCCATGCGCGATTTAGCCCGTGCGGTAAACGCGACCAGCTGGGATTTTCCACGAGCCAGACGGCGATGTGTCATAACAGATTAGCGTACATGAAATTAATTTGCTCATTATTTCTGAGGAACTAAAAATGACTCCCACTGATATCAACCATCGTGTAATCTAGCCTGTAGCACTGTGCCAATGTCCCCACAGTTACTAAAGAAATTCTGCTACATTCCCATCCGTCTGCTGAATTTGGCTCTGATAATTCTCCAAGGGTTGGGATGAAGGGTTGTTTTTTTTCCATGGCATGAACATATCTGAGAAGCGTTCGTTTATGAGGATGAGGGTAGCAACTGAATTCTCTGTAAGCTGCGTATGAACTTCACCAGCTTACGTAAATAACAACCATAGGACCAGGCTTGTAGCCCAGAGTAAACTCAGGTAATCATGCTTACTTCATTTCAGACATAAAGTACAGAAATACTATTGTAAAAATGCATAAAGTGAATTATCATGTTAATAGCCTCAGTTCTACAATTCAAATTACATGTATCCAGGTGTGCAAAACCAGTAAACAAACCCCTTCAGAATCTGTTCAAGTTAAACTTGGGAGACCCAGGCAAAATGAGCTGGGCTCTTTAAAAAAAGAATGAGGTAGACACCTGCAGCCTCTCATGATTTTATTTGTTTAATTAAACACTACTTCAGATGAAAAGAAAACCTTCATGGAGATGGAGCTGTAAAATGTTTATGGGAATTGTGGCTCCAATCGAGCGGCTCCGCTCTGCCATCCCCAGCTGAGGACTAACGCTCCCTGTCGTTCCTCTTTTGTGCCTGGCCTTAATGGAGCGGTTCTGACACCGCCGTCCCGCAGGGCCCCCCGCGGACTCGTACGCTCGATAATCCTGTTCGAGAGGAGGAACAGGACGGCGTGTGTCCTGGGCGACATCGTTACCTCGCGACGAACGAGGACACCGTCCTTAAGCACAGGAGATAGGACTCTTAAGGACTGACCCTGGATGTATCACAGAGTTTTTTTTAGTTTTTTTATCCCCCTCTGGGGTCGATTCTGGATGAGTACACCCTGGTGTCATCGGGCTCAGTGGGTTCTTCTGAACCCAGGGACATCGCAGTCCCTTCACTCGGAACGACCGCGGGGCTGTGAGAGTGGGGGGGGGTGTGGGAGTGCGTGTCTGTTCCCTGAGTCAGACCGTCAGTCCTTACCTTGGGCTGTGAGAGTGGGGGGGTGTGGGAGTGCGGGTCTGTTCCCTGAGTCAGACCGTCAGTCCTTACCTTGGGCTGTGAGAGTGGGGGGGTGTGGGAGTGGGGGGGTGTGGGAGTGGGGGGGTGTGGGAGTGCGTGTCTGTTCCCTGAGTCAGACTGTCAGTCCTTACCTTGAAGTCGAAGCTGCACAGGCTGACTGCGTCGTCGTCCTTCTCTCTGCGCTTCCTCTTCTGCGGAGAAATCAGGGGGTGGTCAGTTTTCACTGTACACGTGAACATGCCGTTAGCCCTGAAATTCCAGCTGTGCTCACATTAAGATAAACCACATGCTCCTCCATTATAAATACACACACACGTGTACAAATGTGCAAAGTTTGTTCTCTTCAATACTCATGGAATACTGAAGAGAACGTGTATTCAGTACAAACGACAGTATTCTTTTTTTAGACGTATCTCTGTACACAACACAGACTTCTATGCAAGTATTGAGAAAAGAACCAGAATCCTGTCAAAAAAAAAAAGTTGCCACATAGCTTCAGTCTATTGTACCACGACAATGGCCACCCTGAAGGTCCCATTATGACAGGAAAGGGTTCATTAACCCGGGCAGTTTGTCACCTGGGGGGGACAGGTGTTGAGTGAGCGGTCTAGGGGGGGTGAGAGTGTGGTAAATTTAACAAGCGGGAGGAGGTCGTCAGGAAGCACAGCAGTGCAGGCACAAGTGACAGGAGGGATCTGCAGTACCCAGCATTCTAACGTCCCAGGCTGTGTGGAAACCAAACAGATACTTCTGGTTTAAAAACAAGTAATAGATTTTTTTTTTTTAAGTTCCACTAAAGTAAAAAAACAAATAGCAAATGGCCTTAAGCTTCCTTTTCCTGACAGAAATGTAAAACGGAGTCAGACGTTAGCAGACGTTAACATCTAAAATGTCTCTTCTTAGACAGCCCTTATGCGAGTTGAATGGTCCAAATCCTACTACAATTTGTATTAGGCAACCATCTAGAAGTAGGATGGTGAACTGCCACATGACTCCATAGCGCCTTTCACACATGGAGCAGATTGGGTCTTACTTAAGAGCGTTGTGTAACTTTGCGTGTTTTATCTGGGCATGTTGCTGCTTTTGTTCACACTACAGTTGTGAATGAAGATTCCTGTAAATCTCACTGGGTCCTGACCCAGCGAAATGGAGGAGTGCCTTACACGGAAAATCGACTCCTGCTCATACATGATACTGACATGGAAAACTGCCAGAGCGTTTTCGGATTACCAATGATGCATGGGAGTTAAAGGGGAATTTCACATTCAAACACATATGGGCTTGTTTTGTTTAGGCTATATTGCCCTTCTGATGAATGTGTCCATCATCATTTTTCGACTAGTTATTTCGTTTTAAATGTCTAACGTTAGAAACAAGGACCTATTATTTTTTTTAGCGCAAGGCAACATAGTAGTATGGTTTCTGGTTTTTTTTTTTAGCGTTGAAGTCGCGCAATGATATGCTGCCTAGGTCTACTTCCTGAATTTGTAAAGGTAAGCAACAAAACATTGCAAAAAACAAATTGAAAAATGAAGGTCATTAGACCTTTCATTAGAAGGAAATTTGAAATAAAATAAGCTCATACATGTTTTAAAGTGAAATTCCCCTTTAATAGGGGCTAATAAGTATCAATGTAATCCATTTACATTTCAGGCCTTTAAAGGACAATAGAAAGCACTCACTCAAATCATGGTTTTGTTAATCCTCTCATAATGATTTAAACCTGTGGCCTGTCTGCTAATCAATCACTGCTATAATTGACATGTTTTGGCGATGCAAATAACAAAAACTAGCATGGTATCTGTTGACAGTTTTGTATTTTCACCACTGATTAGCAGATCAAAGTTTTGATGAGATAACCTGACCCTATTTCAAGATGAAGCAACAGAGTATTTAGAGGTATACTGCCCCCCCCCCCCCCCCCCCCCCAAACTGTATGTAGGACAATTTGAGGAAACAAATAGATATTGCAGCTCTGGTCATGTTGATGGGTCATCAACCTGATTTGGTTCTGGTTCTCCTAATGTTGAAACAGGTCCTGTATACAGAACGGGAGCACGTTCAACCTCATGGCCTCAGGGAGGTTCACAGTAAGCATGGACAGGCTACATTCTGAACCAGTTCCCTCTGGTAAAATGTTTTACACAATCAATCTGTAGGACTGCTGGCTTGCTCAGGTTGCTGGGGGATGTCTGTGTTTGGACAGGGAACTGGCCGCTTTCCATTAGTCTGGAAAAACTCACAAAAACACGGCCATTACCCAGAGCTGCACTGTGCGTTACAGCCCAGGAACAGACCGCCTCACACTGACCCAAACCGCCCTGAACCCAAACCTGAACCTAGGCTACGTAAAACACCTAAACCCTGAACCCAAACTGCCCTAAACCTGAACCTAGGCTACGTCAAAAACCTAAACCCTGAACCCATACTGCCCTAAACCTGAACCTAGGCTACGCCAAAAACCTAAACCCTAACCCAAACCAACCTAAACCTGAACCTAGGCTACGTCAAAAACCTAAACCCTGAACCCATACTGCCCTAAACCTGAACCTAGGCTACATCAAAAACCTAAACCCTAAACCCAAACCAACCTAAACCTAATCTAGGCTATATAAAAAAAGATTTTAACCCTAAACCCAAACCAACCTAAACCCAACATAGGCTAGATTTTAAAAAAAACCCAAAACGACCTACAGCCAAACCAAGGCTATATAAAAAATACAAACCCTGAACTCAAACCCTGTAAGCCCAAAAAAGAGCAACCTCTCTCACTGGTCCTGTAGAACTTCAGATTAAAATAGAGCGATTTAAGACTGCATGAATCAGAGATGCAGATGCACTCCTTCTACGTTGAGACAAGAATTTCAGAAACAAGAAAAGCACGAGCTATTTCTGTGGGCTTTACAAATTCCATTCCGCTCCGAGTGATGAAAATAGTCCCGCTAGCATCTAAAGATATCTCCTCCGCAGCCTGAGGCCATGAGAGCAATCATCCAGCACAAGCTTAACAAATAAAAGACAGAGTGATATATTTCACATGCAATACTAACTTCTATAAAAATGGTGTTTGACATCATTTTTCCTTGAATATTTGTACTCATTACTAGAATTACACACGTGCTTACACCTTACATTCATTTGTAAACATACAGGGCCGCTAGCTTTTGCACTTTGCTACAGCACTTCTGTGTTACAATTGGTAAATCAGCATAATTGCAACCTGCACTGAGAATGGGTCTCGGGGAATGGGGGGGGGGGGTGGTGGTGGTGAATGTGGGTGGGATTGATGTTCAGGTGAACAACCTGGGTGGAGTTCCTCTCTGGGGTCATTTGTCATTTCTGCCCATTGTTATGTTCCTCTTGTGACACATGAAAGTAGCACAATAAAGAGGGGGTGTTGTTTTGGTCTGCGGCCAGAATACACAAACGGCCCCCCACCATTTCCATCACAAAACCGCCTAGGTATTCTAGAGGAACTACTGTGACTTCATCACAACCACAGGACCTTCTGCTGCAGTTTCATACCGAGCTCAAATGCTGCAGGAGGGGGGGTCGATACTGAAGCTCAACCCAGGACCCCAAAACAAATTAAAACTAGCCAAAACAAAAACAACCGATGTTCTAAACACAGGAACAGACGACAAATAGCTCAGAAGTAGACAGACTCTGTGGATCAAACTTTACAGGAAAAAAAAAGACACAAACAGTGAAATTAAAGAGGGTGACGTTATTGGGGTGGAAAGTGAAGTGCACTCTGGAAGGCCGATTCTGAACTCTAATGTGAATCCCCCTGTGCCTGCGCTGTGATCCCTTCTCTATCTGTTAGCTTCACTGTTAGCTTTTCCCCCTGTCTGAATGCAGTAAGAGATATAAAAGGATCCTTTTTATTTGAAAAAGGATGAAGTTACAAACAACAGCAAAGTCTGTGTACTGAAAACAAAACAAGGCCAGTCGTTCATTACTCACATCTAGAACATGTGATTAACTAGTAATACAAACCGGTCAAAGCCAGGTGGAATGTTCTCAATTAATGTAGCGTTTGGAATGCCAAGAAAATAAGGACGATTTAAAAGACTGAGAGACTGGGAACGCTGTGGAGGACAGCAGGTCTTCTTTGATGACATTCCCATGTGTGCCCTGTTCTGCCTGACCCACTGCCTGGATCCACTCTGGAATTCTGGACCATGCTCACCATTAACAATGCCTTCAGTTCAAAAAGACTGACTCTCTATGACATCAAAGACTCTGCCTAACTACAGCCAGAGACTGTTTACCTTTTTAAAAAAAAAAAAAGAAAATAAAAATCAGGAAGAGGCGAGGGAGGGAGAGAGAGAGAGAGATGGGGGGTGGGAGAGAGAGTGAGCGAGCTGAAACGAGGGTAAACTTAAGGAGATGAAACGGTGAGATAACGGGGCCTGATTGGTGACCCTAACGAGGCCCATGTGTCTGGTGGTTCAGCGAACGCGGCTCAAAATGGGCCCGGCGCTGGCGCGGGATGAAGCGCCTTCTCGTTCCAGTCCTGCGGCGCACTGGCCTCAGACAAACGACCGATTGGATTTCGCCTTGGCTTCCACACCCCGGAACGCTTCGGTGCTCGCGCTCAGTTCTGACCTCACGGCCGCGGTCGCCGCCAGCTTTCGGTTAAAGGGACAGGGGAGGGCTGACCTTCTCCAAAGGGTACGAAATGGCGCCCACCTGGCCATTGCTGGAAAGCAGCTGATACCGTCACTGGCCAGCGACAAACAACCTTCCGAAAAAATATTAAACGAGCCTTTGCGTGTCGTAACACACCACGCCAAATCGGCAAACGAAATCTAAAATGCACAAAAAGCAACCCCCCCACAAAGAGAATGAAAGCACATAAATCTGTTAGTGATAATCTTGCAGTCTAGATGTTCCACATATAGGCTATATTTAACCAGTGATCTCATTTCTGTCTGATCTGATGTTCATATAAACAGGAAAAACGATCGCGGGGGAGTGCACAAAGGATTTGTGGAAGCTGGAGTGAGCCACTCTAGCAGGAAAAAGGCCCGACTACTCCCGTGTCATTGACGTACTACGAAAAGCAAGCGAGAGGGGCGGGCGCTCCAGCTTAGCAATGTTACTGCAAAGCAAGAATGGCCGTGGAAGTAGCACTCCCTACTCTCAAACAAGGAACAGCTCCAGAGGACTGGCAGGAGAGGTGGATGTTTAGCCTGCCTGGCCTGGCCGAAAGAGCGGAGAATGCCACATTGTTTAAAGTGGGGGGGCCGCGAGGTTGAGAGGTCGACGGGGTCTGTTAATGACCAACGGGACCAAACTGATTTAAAAGACGGACGTGCGGTGGCAAAAAAAAAACACTTAGCTCATTTAGCGTGGCCTAATGGTCCGGGAACTGGCCTTGCAGCTCCAGGGCTGTGGGTTTGAGTCCTAACTGGAGCACTGCCATTGTACCCTTGAGAAAGGCACTTAACTTTGAATTGCTGCACTAAATACCCAGCTGCATACATGGATTGTAAGGGGAAACTTTTAACTGTGTAAGTCGCTCTGGAAAATAGTGTCTGCTAATAGTTCTGATCTTACGATAGTATGATACATCCTTTTGTATAATGGTTTTTAAATACGACTTAAATGTCTATAACTAGGCTATATGCAATTAGCTAGTTACTACAATCTAGTACAAGTATGTTTTGAGAGGTGAAAAATATTACTAATAACTGTAAAACACTGAATGCACCCAGAAAACATTGTAAATGTTGCTAGTGCAAGAAAATACACTGTATAATTACAACAAAGCAACATCTCCCCACAAAAAAATGAGTACATTAAATTTCAGGACCAAACATTGTTTGGTGCCAATGCCAATGTAATCAAACACAAAATACTGCCCGAAATAGAAATTAAAATGTAGGGGTGAATTTAAAAAAATTACGATAGTCACATATCCATTAGCCATACAATAAAAGTCACTGTGTCGCACCTTCAGCTACATAGATCAATTAAATGGACACTGGATATGCAAGTATGTTTAAATCCGCCACAGAAAAAAAAAAAATGAATCTGCCTATTGCCAAAATGTAAACTGAACTAAATGGCAACAGTTTAAATGAGTAAAAAGTTAACGTCCAACAGGAAAAATCTCTAAAAATACTTTAATCTCAAAGTATGACTGTTCTAAAAAAAAAAAATAAAAAAAAAAATCTGTACCAGTGACTGCAGTTTAAAAAATGTCAGGGTCACTGACAGCTTGTTGCTTAATATATAATCTAAATTACAGTCAGAGCCTTGTGAGTGTAAACAAAGAAAGGACAAAAAAATAAATAAATAAACTACTTACCAAACTGAAGTCCCACTGTGGCCCTGGGGTGAGGAAGGTGAAGGAGCTTCCTCTTCGCAGCGGAGGCCTAGAGCCGAGAGAGAAAGACGAAAACATGACCTCGCGCCCCAGTTCCCTGCCGCACGCGTTCCGCACCGCTCGGTTACTGTCCGCCAGCTTCCCCAGTCCGCGACGGGTCCTGGCCCGTGCCGCTGCCCCCGGCGATCCTCCGAGCCTGCCGCTCGGACCAGCTCCCAGCTCAGCGTACCCCGCCCCGCCCCCCCCGTCCGCGAGCCAAACCTTACTCACCACCTCCCCAGGCTGGTGTACCTCAGCCCCGACCTGGACTGCCCCCTCCGCCCCATGCTCCAGCGCCGAACAGCCTCACCCCGGTAAAGAGCCAGGAGCCCGGCCCTCAGGAGCCCCTAGCGGCCCGCAGCTGGAGCCCCATTCTCAGTCTACAGCGTCGGCCCGGCGCAGCACCCCTTAATAAAGACCGGACTGACTAGTGCACCGTTCTGACCCCCCACAGACCAGGGGGGAGGGGGGACAGGGGGCTGCCCCACCGCGTTTGTTTGCCCAGATAACACACTGCCTATCGCTGACACAGTGTGCCAATGCAACAAGGCTGCCCCTTCATCAGGTTATCATCTTCTATCAGGGTGCTGTGAGAGCACAGGCATGAATGACTGAGGAGCAGATCAAAAGATCGCAGGGATAAAGGTCAAATCAAATCTCGTGGCGTTTCACAATGGCCTGAACAGTCCTCTGAGGCCAGAAGAGACGGGGGGGGGGGGGGGGGGGGGGGGGGGGGGGGTCTGCACTGTCACCGCACACCTTCTGTTCCACACCTTCCACTGTTCTAAATATTGATCCATCTCGAGGCGTTTGCTTACACAAAGGGGGAAAAAAAGAGCTCATGGATGTTCCCAAACAGCAAAGATAGAGATCAAGTGATAGATTTACCACTACTATTTTCCCCCCATTTATCTTCAGCTCCTTTTGACATGGCGTCCATAATGATGTACAAACATGCCTCAGCTACACCCCGTGTGTATACCCTTTTCCGTCATGCAGCGTCGCCTCTAAATGCTGTAGAAATGTAACGTTTAGGTGTCATGTGTGAAAGAGAACCGCTGTTGGCATTGTGGAAAAGTTGCTCGGACAATTTCGCAACTGAAAAAATGAACAGAAATGTTCTATTTCTGTGTTAATGATAAGAAAGCCAGTAAACTGGGCGTGAACACTAAATCAATTATACCTATCAAACTAAGTACAGAGTACACACTGTCACCATCATACATCTATCATACAGTTAACCCATACAGCTAACCCTGTAGGTGTATGTGCACATTGAAATATTGCAGGATATTACGTGTTGTGATTGACGTTTTCTTAATTCGCAAGCTAGTTAACATTAGCTTGTTTCCCGGTGTAGTAAGTGAATGACCAAATCATGCCTTGCCCCGTACTGTGTATATCTTGTTTATACCCTTGGCTTGCTTCCACCTCGTCGCTGGCGGTTTTTGAGCGTTTGACGGCTGCCTGTCCGTACAGCAGTTACTCTCAGCGTCACGTGTCAGTGCCGTTGGCCTGGTAACACAACGGGATGTCCTTCGCTTGTGTGAACAAGCGTAGCAGCTAGCGTTACCAGAAAGGGCAACATGGCAATGCTGCACGTTCAACGTGCGAAAGCGGTTTGCGTACGAGCAAAGGGGGCGGGGGGGGGGTGAGAAGGGAGGAGAAGTCAGGGTGGGTTCTGACCTTGTACTGGGGCAGGATGCTAAAGGTGACATTAATGCGATGAGTGTCCAGGTCATGACAGAGCAGAGGGGATGTTTTGGGTATACCCGGAGGAGGAGAGCTATGATCCTGTAGATAGTAGGTGTCTCGTGAGTGGCCTGTATCACAACATTGGACCTCTCTATTCACTGGTGTATACTTGCCCAACTATGGTACACTTTCTCAAAACAGAACTGGGCAGGCACGGGTGGGATTTAAAAAAAAAAAAATTCCTTCACACATCAGGTTCATTCCTTGTGTGTTTACCTGGGCACAATAAAGAGGGGTTTAGGCCTGTCTACCAGGAACAATGGTCCCATGACCATTTTCTCCACTTTCGATAAAAATCTAAATGCAAACATAGCCACCATTGGTGCATTCTGCTAAAATGGTCGTGGTTCTGAATAGGTTTCATGACAGACAGGTTAAAAAAAAACCAAAAACAAACGAACAAATCGAAAAACCTACGCATTTTTAAATCTCTGTCAATGTGTACAGCAAGCAGTATTTGAGTGAGGACCTTGGTCACAGAAAAGGAAACATGTTAAGGTAACAACACACAAATGGTGGGAACATTTGCAAATGGAAGATCACTTTATTATAAATACACTGTTGATGTCAGGCGCAATGAATGTAAGTAAGGGTGTGTTCCTTTGAAAAAGCCCCTCTTCTTCATTGAGATTCACTCCAGGATAAATGTGGTTTGCATGCCTTAAATGCCGGTTTGTCAGATGCTGGGTTTACATACGGACTTGTGAGAATAACTGCAAGCACTTCATGCAGGCTGCAACTGTAGATCCAAGCCTCATAAACAAAGGTGGGCCCGAGGGTAATACTTATCCACTTACTCACACACTCTCTCCCACACTCGTAGATACACAAACGGTTTGTCACACAGCCTTCGGTAATGTTTAACTAATAACTACGCTGATGTACAAGGAGTGACACCAGTCACGTATCACACTGAATACCCAAGAGATAGGAAACACAAAACTATCATTACACACACTATCGGGAGGCAGGTAAACTGCTGTGTTCTCCGTTCTCATGACGAAGGATATTAATGTCGTTTCTCTACGGTACAGTCGACTCTGACCTTCCCAAACGTACGCGCTCTCAGCCAGGGCAAAGGTGCCTTGGGCTGTAATCTTATATTACTCTTGGTGGGTTAAGGCCTAATTCATGGTGGGGAGCACGTAGCGTCCATGCATGCAATGTGAGTAGCAACAGTAACTCCTTTAAACCCATAAAAAGCGATTGGGGACTCTTTGTAACAAGAAAATACCGGGGTGGCACCACATGACATGACTGAACTCTTTGGGGACAGAAATTGAAAAAAGCAACTTTATTTTAAATTTTCAGGTTTATTTTTGACTTTATTTCGACTGTTGAATGAAATTCGCAATTTACTGGGCCCTGAAAAACTAATTTTTGGTTTTCCGTCATCCCATCATAATTTAATAACTGCAAACTGAAACCTAAACTATGCCCAATATTAGACCACTCTATCCATTTTGTTTTACATGATTAGATGCTTTTGTTTCACTGGTCTCAGATATCTCTAAAAGGTCAGTGCACTTAATTAAGTGACTTCAATCTCAGTTATCCAAATCGCATTAATTTCAGTGCCCCTACAACACCAAATTAGTCCTAACTGGTGTCACGTGTGACAACTGAAAAAAAAAAAACTGCTTTATAATAAAGCTGAAAATGTCCAGATGTTTCTTTTATTGGCATAAGGTAAGGGATTTGGCAATCTGTCCAGCCAGATGACACAATGTTATTTTTGCAATCAGGTTCCACTGGAGAAGGACAACTGCACTACAAGGAACATGAAGTAGGCTACTTCAAGGCCCACAGTGAACCATGGGGAAGCACCTTGGACAATCCGCAGTGGAAGGAGAAACGTGTCTTTGGTAAATCGCCTGCTTTAATTTGATCTATGCCGCCACCTAGCGATTAAAATGGCCAAGTCATTGTCGCATGTATGAGATATAATTGAACATTACAATACCTTTCAGGTACTTTGACTCTAATATTCCGATGTTCATCCGAATACTGAAGTGTTCCGATAACTTATTCCGATAACAAAAATCCAAAAAAGGCCAGCATATGGTATCCTATATTCTCAACGGAATACTGAGCAAACACAGCATTCAGAATATGCCTCTCCCACTGATTAAAAAATATTGAATAACTTTAAATCTTTAAATAAACATCGCATTGTCCCTCCCTCCAACCCAGAAAAACTTCCGTTTGTAAGGTCTACTTTACAAAGAATCTTGGGTAATATAGTGCTCCCAGCTCAAACGTGTTCGCATTTCTGGCAGCAACAGGCTTTACAATAATGGCGATGTTTTACACTGGTTGCTTTCTGGAGCGTCCAAAGAGAAGCGTCAACGAATTTAGTAGTAATTGCAAATTGAGGTACAGAGAAACATTCAGCATGTTGGAGAAAGGATTTAACAATAATGCGTCGTAATTAGATGAATAAGAAGGTAAGTAATGACACACTACCCACAGGTAGTCAAGGTGCACAGATGCATAGCAAACCGTAATGGTCGTTGGGTGCACAGCCGAATAGACTGCTAGTTTCATGGTGTAGTGATATATATTTAATCTCGTATGACAATAGCATGTAGCACAGTGTTTTGATGATTGTACACGTCTATCGTGTATATCCCCGTTTTGTAATTGCTAACCAGTGTCAAACAGACAAGCTGCCAGGGAAGGTCTGCGTAAGGGCCTGTTGCTACAGGTCTTAAGTTGGGAGAAATCCTACAGTGAAAGGAAGCAAGAGAACAACCCTGCGTTCTGGGATCAAACAATTTCAAAGTTGGTGTGACTGGGTGTATTTTGAGAATCTAGACAGAGGCTAGACTGGGGAGTGGCTGTTTGGGATACTCAGATTACCACTTATGCAGTAGCTGATATCAGCTCCTGTTTTATCTCATGTTGACCGTAAACAGGTTAAGGATAAAGACCATTATTCGGAAATGCTGTGTGCATGTAAAAGTAGTACCACAACCATTACGTATCTAGGATGAGCAGTTGTTCCCTTCTTGGAGGGCCATTTGCATGGAATCACCTTGACCTAATTATCTTAGTCGGCATTTGTCCGGCTATGTCGCTGATTCGACAACAGTAACGTTACGCATTTCCTATGTGATGTAAGGACACGAAGAGTCAACTGCTTTTAGCCAAAATTGTTAAATCCGTAATTCCCAGTTAATTCGTTGCAAGCTTTTGCAGGAAACGGATTCAGGAGCACATACGACCTTCCTTTCCCATCAACGTTACATAGCTGTATTATAGTTAACGTCAGGTCTATGAAAAATGTCTTATAAAATGATTTGCTAGAGTGCTGGCGTTAGCTTGATTAACTTAACAAGGGCAGCGGCTAACGTAAACTTAATATCTATTTGTCATTTGTTCATGTTGTATATTTAATGCAACAGCATCGTTGTAATTCTAACTTGACGTCGAGTTGTAATTAACCTAGCTATTTTAAATGATTATTTTTTAACGCAAAGTGTAAGGAAATCGCTATTATAACGTTAGCTAACTTAGAATTTAAATTATGCTAACCGACTCCAACCGCCTGTGATTAATTGAACCACACGTGGCACCCAATTTTTCCACTCTAATTAATTGCAAAATAATCAATTACGTGCTTGAAACGTGTATACTTGTGGAATGCAGGAGTTAACGTTGCACGGGTTTGCCGATATTGGCAATAACGTTTACCAGCTAAGCTAGCTAGTAGACAGTCTAGATCTAGATGACGTTATTTCGAACGTTAGCTAGCTTGCTAGCACTTGATAGCTAGCTATTAGCTAGACACATTAGTAAAGCCCAATTAAGAGGAAAGTTGTCCAGATTTGAGATATTAGACTACAGTATGTATCTACTAAGCGGATTGCTGATTTAGAATACCAACAGTAACCAGAATACAGTTAGGACGCTACGGTTGCATTATCCTCACCGTTTAGCGTTGTTATTGCTTTCAGGGGATGTTTCGGTGTCAATAGACGACTTTCTTTTCTTGGATTCCACTCGTCTCTTCGGCTTTGCTCCTGGGAGTTTGGGCTCTTCTGTTTTTTCCATTTGGAAAATTTGTACCGGGGTTAATAGTTCAATGTTCAGTTATAGTTGGAAAACGTGAGCACTGAATCCGACTTTATGGAAATTAATTTTACTATAAAGGGGAAGTGGGTGAATTCAAACCGATGCCGCCGGAAGTTTGAATATGGCGGAAACATCAACGAGAACCAATTGGGAAAGACTGAAGGCGCTAGTTGCTATGATACTGTGGCAAATGGGAGGGGTTAATGCGCTTGACAACAAAAGAAAGTACAAGTCATCAGAGACGTACACAGCGCCGTTATTTATGCTTGTATTTTTTTTTTTTTTTGGTCGTCAGTTTTTCGCGTTTGGTGGACTTGAATTCTATTGAACGACAGAAGTATGGGATCGTCCGCCGAATGTGTTTATATTCGGCCCCTAGTTTGACAGGCAAAGCCGCCTAATTGGATTTTAATTTTACATTTTAATCATTTTACATTGTGGTAGGGTTGCTAGATCGGCCAGGGAACGAATTCTATGATCGAACCGGTCTATGGGAGGAACTCACGGTGGCTCTTTGCCAGTCAAGTAGATGGTAAAAATGAGAGCGATTGTGTCTCCTGTCCCGTTTGATACCATTTATAGATTACTCCTCACAAATTGACAGATTTGCTATTTGGACCCATGCCAATCCATGAATTTGGATTGTATTTCCCCCTTTAATTTTCATATGACGTCTCATAAACCGGCATATGAAACGTATAGCCTACAAATGATGATCTTTAACAAAATGAAACATAAAAATAAATTTGCTACATGAAAACTAGCTGTATTTTTACTTTTAATATTGTTCTGTCCCTCACTGCTGTTAAATATTTCCTCAATACTTATAAGTACCATAACCACAGTTTTGCTGTGTTCTTATGTATGTGTGTGCCTGATCAGGGTTCACTTTGCTTCAAATTTCCGACCAGAGATAGGTTAGCAGCAGATATTGTCATGCCCACAGAAAAAAACTCACACAAGAAAATGTAATTATTAATTAATAAATTCTGTGAAGGTTCAAGGAACAAAGGCAAGACACCAGGGTTAGAACCCTACAGAAATAAAAGTTCATGCATGCAAGCAAAAATCCTGCACCTATAATACAATAGACAAAATAATACGTTTTATAACTGATCCCCTCCGCCCTTTTATTTCTCCCAAATTTCAACTTTCATACAAAGAGCGGGTGAGACTGACACTGGCTATTCTACACTGTCTTGGCTAGAAGTACTGCAGAACAGTCTCTGGCAACTACAGGAGAAGCCTATCCCTCACTAAAAACAGTAGCCTGCCCTGGAATGGGGTTACAAGAAACTAATGCTGTGGCAGCCCAAGGAACCCTGGTCGAATGTCAGTTACCATTCCCCGATGACACAATGCACAGTATAATGCGGTTGCGACTGATTCGTGGGGACTCCCCAGCCAATAGTCAGCTGACGTCAGCCCAATAAAACTCCTGTGTGACAGTACCCAGGCCTGTTTGAGGCCTGCTCCCCTGTCCCTACAGTCCCTTCAGAAAATGTGAGCGATCATTTTGCACGGCCGCGAGAGGACGTGAAGGAATGCCGCGGTAGATTTACGAGGCTGGAGGAAGCGCGGCGTGCTTTAATGTTCGTGTTTGCATTTGACTCATGCTAATGCAAGGCCATCAGAATGCATTAAGGGAGAGGAGAATGCATCCATCTCCCCGGCTCAGCAAGACGGGGTCGTTAGGATGATTGGTCCATTTTACACTCACGCCCCCCCCCCCCCTTTTATAGATGTAGAATGACTTGATTGCCCTCAACGGTCCATTTCATGTGAATGTACGCATAGGGAGCAAGTTCTAATCCCCTAGAATCACTGCAGCCACAGAATACAGGCTAGAGCATTAGGGAAATTGATAGAATGTAATTTATAATGAAATGTTCTCAGGGTGTTATTATCCGAGTTAGTTGAGCACTGTTTGACTCAGAGGACTAAACCAGCTGCCCGCCAGTGAGACAGGCATTGACTCACTTTGCCCATCATCATCTCATGTGTCCCTCCCATTTACATCATCACAACACAGAAATGAATCACGCTGGAGTCTGGATCCACAACCCCCATGTGGCTTTCTCTTTGACAGCGAAGCATAGTTTTCATGTTGCTTAAGATATTCTATGCAGACCACTTAGGAGCCATTCAAAGAATATTTAATGTCAGGCACATTTTAACAGGTCATGTCTAGACCAGCCCACCCCCCCAACTGAAAAATATTCAAGACTCATTGTCAGAAAAAGTAGGCCTAGGAAATGCATTTTTAAAAAAATCAAATTTATTTTATTGGCATGCCCACACACATTCACATTACTGCAAATGAATTAATTTACATAAAATTCAAACAAACCGTAACAATTATGAGGTGTACTACATTGGAGACGATCATTATGTCTGTGTTCTTAATCATATTTATGTACTATAATTGGGGGAAAATCTAGGGGAAAAAAAACTACAGATGTATACAGCATATCTGGGTATGCTGTATCTCACATATAGTTAGGTGCCATCCAAATAAATCTTGACCTTCCATTCTGGCAAATTACCTTTGTGGTTTTTAGATGCAGTGTGGTGCTTCCTCCTCTTTATTCTCTTCATCATCATTCTCAGACTTTGATTGATGCACAGTGTCCAGCACTGTGATGAAGGATGCAGCTGTGACTGGTCCAAACCTATCTGTCCCTCCCTTCTTACCTGGATGGACCAGTGAGAGTAATTGTGTGCGCATGTGTTTGTGTTTGTGCATGCATGCGTGCCGTTTCCCTCCTTCTTTATTCTATATTGATACTTTCCTGTATTGTTTGTGAGCTGTGATAATCAAATCAGCATGTAGACTCCCAAGACTAGTGACTGAACAACCACATTATATTTTGTCAGTGGTTCTGAAACTTGGTCCTGGGGCCCCCCCTGCAGGACACAATTGGCTATACTCATTCACCTGCAATCATGTCTACATGTGGAATTTTCAAATACTTCTTGATACCTGATGAAAGCCATCTTGGTAAATCACAAATTCCTACATGCAGAGTATGCAATACGTATGAGTCAAATGGCATGAAATATCAATTAATCATCAGTGTCGTTTTCTTTTAATGCTCTTCCCATCTAGTTTGAACGATTCATCATAATCGCTTAACTTTTCAAAAGAAACGAGACAATAAGCAATGTTGAACATGTTTGATAGGGATCCTTAAATATTTATTATAAATAATATTTCAGCATTGAGCAGATGCACTTACCCAGGGCAACATACACAGATCATAGTTTTACATGTATATGTCATACCGCTGTACATTTTAAGCCATTCAAGTTAAATACCTTGATCAAGGGTACTAACAGCAGGTTAAATCACATTAGAGCAAAAGTCAGAAAATGTCATGTAACTTGTTATAAGAATGAACTAAAAATAAAAAATGATGAATCCATGCACACATTTCACCATGTAAAATATGTAAAGATGTAAAAATACCTACCCTTCCCACACACGCTGTGTACACTTAACTACTGCAAGTACAGAGCCGTTCCACATAAATCCCGTCCTGAATCTTCAGCGCTGAGGCCGAAGAGATGAAATGATCCCCAGTCATTATAACCGATTTCAAATGGTGCTAGAAAGTACAGGTGACTCTATGCACCAGAAGAAATCAGTCATCCTTTAGTGGGGGGGCAGGCAGGAGGGACGTGCCGTGGTGAGGAAGGCCTGTGCTTCTTAACGCTCAGCTTTTCTAGCGCTTTATCAGAAATATTTGTTTTGTGTAAGAAAAAAAAAAAACAACGTCTCATAAGAATGGAACACTCCAGAAGACAATGCTAAAATACCTAAACGTAATTAAATGTGGGCAGCGTCAGCATGTGTGTTATCAGTTTCTGCAGTGAAACGGCAGCATTCCTCGTGACTCTCCGTGGCAAACTTCGCTCTGTTACCCCTGGGGCCGGGTGTCAGAGTCGCGACACGTCGTTCGGTCACCGCTGCCTTTCTGTCCCCAGGAACACTGATTTCAAATGGTGCTAGACACTGGAACACACATCTAAACCACCACAGGAAACCAGATTCCAGGGGAAGACCAGCCAGGATGCAGACTTGTGCTGACAAATGAGAGGTGTATGAAGACGAAGGGTATAAAAGGACATGAGTGGGGAATGTGGGAAGACAAGCGCTGCGTCCGCCAAGATGGAATAACTTTGGCTAACCTTGGCTATGAAATAATATATGGCTTTGCAAAGAGGAAGTGAGTCTTACCAGAGGAATATCATTACTGTGGCAGCGGAGCAGCTCGGAGGTGAACTGCGGAATGACATAATGGTCCCCGCCCTCAGCGAGTCTGGGCTCTTTGCAATAATGTGAAGAAATACTATGTACTATAAATCTGCAGCACACACACTACAAGTTCACTGGTAGAACGGCGCCCATAGCTAATACATAAGCTTCACAGGAGTTGCACTACACAAAGGTTTATTGTTATTTCTCCATCTTAGAAAAAGGTTATTGTTGTATTTTCGACTGTTAACGTTTAGAAGCACTTTACAGTGGCCGGAAGAAAATCGCTGTTATTTCTCTGCCTTGGATAACAGACCTTGAATTTCATAAGATGTCAACGGAGAAGTGAGTTACATTGTAAAATTATGGTTTTCAATTACAAGCAGTCCAGAGCACAAAGACACACAGAATAACCAGAAATAAATATACTGACACACCCTGCTGTGTACCCCACCCTCCGACACACTCACCCTGACGTGGGACCAGGAGGGCCACCGTGCCTGCTGACCTCACTGCTCGGAACCCTGGGAAAAAAGCAGAGATTCGGTAAGCGAGTGAGCTCACACGCTAGCTATCGGTAGCTGTGCCACATGTTAACAAACCAGCTGCTCTGGTGGATCTCTATGGACATTAAACTCACGGTGTTGGCCATGTGACAGAACAACCCCCCCCCCCCCCCCCCCCCCCCTTCGCTGAGATGCTGCCAGTGATGTCATCATTACCCTCATATCTACGGAGCCATTCTACCTTCTAGGAGGTGAAAAGCACATTTTTATCATAATGTGAATGCAAAAGGAGCAGTCACAGCCATGTTAAAGGAATGAAGTCGGATCAAAATTTGTCGTCTCAATGAAACAATGCAGCAGGAACTAGGAAACATTCCGTCCAATCCACAGTCCAGATAAGAGGGGCGTGGTTCCACCCACCACCTATGAACTCTGACGTCTACTATTCAATATAATATTCATGCTCAGGAATGCATTGAGGCCAAGCCAAGGTTTAACGTGATAAAATAAGTCTTTGTTATAAGAGGAGGAAATCAAGCCGCTCAGATACGTAAGCCCTGACGAAGTTCACATAACAAAGCTTTCAGGCTGTCAGTGGAGCTGGATTTCCCCGGGAGGGGGAGGGTCTGGGAGGGGGTGCGTGTGGCACGCCTCCATCCCCATGCCCTACAGGGACGTGCCCGCTTCCCATCGATGCTGAGGACACGTGCTTAACGGGTAACGCAACGTCCTGCCGCTGAAATGTCAAAGCGGTCTCACGTGAGGGTTAGTGGACAAAAGAAAGGTCACAATGAGAGAAACTACGTCGGTCTCAAAACGCTGAAAATTTCACACAAGCTCTGAGGACATATTCTCCAATCAGACAGAAAGAGCACAATTTATGGCCTTTGCAATTTTAAAAATAAACAACAGAGGGCGCTGTCACGCTACATTACAGCTCATTGCACACGGGCAATAGGAGTGGGTATGATAATAATACATTGCAGAACCTGACCCTGCAGGTTGACTGACGGGTTAAAACACAGCTTTCGTTTCCCTTTCACCGAGGACGATCTAAATGAACACTGTGGTGCTGAATAGCTTGAGTACTCTGATTTTCTTGTCTTTCTCGGAAATCAATCCACAGGACAGAACTCAGACGTGGTGATTAAAACAATGTACAATGTAAAGTCTATTTGTGCATCAGTTTTTTGTTGAATTTGATACTGACACTGTTCCTGTCTGGGTTTCTGTCGGAAGGGACACAAAGAGCATTACGTTCAGACTTACAATGGTGCAATATCGTCGCTCCTTAAGATAAATGGAGAGCAAAGTCCTCTTACTGGCTTGTATGAGTCAGTTATTGATAGTACACTGTAGGTCCACCCATAATTGTCTCCATGATGCTTAGAGAGTTGCTGCTGTCTGAACTGTACAACCTGGAAAATACAAATGTATTGTGGCAAGTCTCCCAGCAATGTAACCGATTTTCCATGGCTACATACAGAGCCCGAACATATCTGATGTGCATACAGGCACCACATCAAAAATATAGCTTGAGGTTAGATTTATAAGCGAACATCTGTATCTTTTTATTTACTCTCGTTACATAATTTATATGACATATGCTATCCATGTACTGCAGTAATGATGTATGTATACACAGTACTGTTCTATATAGGAGTTATATTACGTAGGTTCACAGCACCTACCCACAGTCCTTCACACCCATGGCCAGGTGCCAGCCTTAACAGATCATCAAAATATCTGTGGTATGAACCAGATATGTTCTCTTCTCAGATAAGATAACCAATCCATGGCAGTGCCGCAGTCCCAATTTGTTTCTGTGCGCCAATATTCTTGAAATCTTTGGTAAGAATTGGTGCCAACTCTCACTGCCTTTCTTTGCAAAGGCATTCTGCTTTCTTAGCTTGCAGTTCCTCATTGGTCGTCCTTTACTTGGCCAATCAGCTCAATCATCCGTTATGACATCACGACTGCCTCCGGTCCAAGGTTCCCAGTGTTCACAAGACAGAGAGCCCTGTGATGGCAGAAGGACGTGCGGCATTAAGAACCACACAGTGTGATCAGCCCTGTTCATGAGAAGGAAGCTCGCTATAATAACAAGCCCTGTGTCGGGCCTACAAACCCCACCCGGTCACAGACGGGCCCTGCCTTGATTAATAAATAGCCCCGGCTTATGCTCCTCTGAAGGGCTTGGCAAGAACATGGGACTTTCTCATCAGGCAAGAAGATCATTTCGGAAACTAAAATGGAAGCTGCGTAGCCAATTAGCCGCAACCGAGTCTCTTCCCTTTCTCCCCGCGGTCACACTCTATACAATATTGACATTCTGTGAGGTTTTTGGATTTTGGATTCTCTCTCCGTCTCTCCTGCTTCTCTCTCTCTGCAAACCCCTGCCCATCGGCCAGCACAACAGCTGGATAAAATCACGTCAAAAAAAGCAAGACTGACAATTTAGCAGAATCACAGAACGGCTTTAACTCGCAGAACGGCTACATCAAGTCACACAACAGGCCCATCAAATCACAACATCTACATCCACATCCGATACACACGAGCTGTCGGCAAAGTTCAGTTGCCTCAGCCTGTGGTTTTTCAGTAGTTCACAGTCCGCACAGTGGCTCTTTAGCGGCATGTTATTGCTATGCAACTACCCACTGTGACAGAGTAGGAGTGTTCATCTCTTCCCCGTCCCGTTTTCTGTGCCTTGCGAAGCGGGAGTGTGAAAGCTGGTGCTCAGCGAATTGCCAACTTATGAAATGCGAAGAGGGTTGGGGTTGAGTGGCGGGTGTGGGAGAGGCGGGAACAGGAGGCCCTATCAGGACGGTGCTCTTTTCTTTCGGTGGCCCACGCTCCCATCGGGAGGGTGCACACCACGGATGGCGGACGGCGGATGGCGGATGGCGGATGGCGAGGGGCCCTCGTCAGGCAGGATGTCCCCTCCAATGGCCAGGCAGCGTGGACGTGAGTCACGCCCCCACAGAGACGAACGCTACTCGCGCGGCGCGGTCTCCGCGGCAACCCGCTGCTCGAAACTCGCTGTTCAATAGCGCGTTGCTGATCAGTCGCTATAGCGCGTGGGAAGGTCACCAGGACTCCATGGGACGCACAAAGAGCCACGAGTGTGAGTCACTGCGTTCAGACCTGCCGCACGATGCCTGTGCACCGCGGCGCACCGGGTTGCGTGCTCTGACGACAGGCTGCACAGCGTTCGCTCATGAGAGCCGTAAGCTCATGGCTTCGGCTTGAGCCGCACTACCCCCCCACATCCTTCCTTTCTTCGTCAAACAGTATTTTCAACCTTAGCTGGCCAAAGATCTCCACGTCATCATATTGCAGTAAGGTGAGAGAAGAAGAGAGAGAAAGAGGAAGAGGGGGAGGGAGTGAGTAAGTAAGAGCGAGAATGAGAGAGAGAGAGAGATCTGAGAATATAATGTGTTCCATCCATTAAGGTAAGTAAGGTTCTCCCGGGTTATTTGCTGACATTAATTGCCGAGGCACTCCACAGCAATTCTACTTATTCACTTCTATTGGAAATCGCATCACAGCAGGTGGCTTCTCTTAAGTTGGCTGTGTGCTCGCTACCAGCGGGAGAAAAGGAGCGCTACACACTTCACATGTACGATATTTCAGCACTTTATTTAGCAAACAGTGCCCGACTGACTCCGACCACGGTGGGAGGGCTGACCGAAGAGTCACCCGGCAGCGGGCCCAACAGTAGGCGCACAGTCTCCACCGGGGAGCTCGACCTGACCCCTAGCTTCCCGTAAAATGGCAGAAAAGGAGCTCTTCACACTTCACATGTACGGTATTTCAGTGCCTTAGCAAACACTGCCTGACTGACTCTGACTGCAGTGGGAGGGCTGACCGAAGAGTCAGCCGGCAGCGGACCCAACGGTAGGCGCACAGTCTCCACCGGGGAGCTCGACCTGACCCCTAGTTTCCCGTAAAATGGCAGAAAAGGAGCCCTTCCTGTAACAGCGCTGAAGAACACCGATGATGATGATGATGATATGAAACACATGCTGTTGAAATGGGAGACTGGCAGCTCATCAGAGACTGCAGCGGTGAGTCAGAGATGAGAAGCAGACAGCGGATCGTTAATCATTAGCCCAACCCCCCCCCCCCCCCCACCACCACCCCTCCCCAATCCTTCCCACTGCGAGATCCAGCGGAAGGTTCAGAACCCGTTAAACAAAGGGACGCGACTCACTGTGACGGGTCTGAATGCAGATGGGGTCAAACCCACAATTGGGTCACTGTTTCACACAGCTAATTCGGCGTTGTTTATGCGATGGCCCTACAGCCGTGATTTCCTCCTTCGAATAACAGGAACAGGTGCTCCATCTGCCTGGCTAAACATGCCTGTCCTGGAGCAATGATGACAACCGACTGATTTATGATTCATGTGGCTAGGCTAAGGCTGTAGTTAAAGGTGTTAATGGGTTATCAATCATGCTTAAGAGTAGATCACAAAGTGCTCCTTGCGCATGTACACGATAGTTAATGTACCTTGGTATATTCTGCCGGGTTCAAGCTTGGGGCAGCAAGATTAATATCCTTAATGACTACCAATATTCCTGTGTGTAAAACCAAGCGCTTCCTTTATTAATGGGCGCTAGTTCCAGTGGTCCACACGTAAAGTCATCAATGGAGCCTCATCTGAGTTCTGTCAGTTTGGTAAGGAAAGCTTAAAACACATTTGTCATGAAGGTTATATACAACATACACAGGCCCACATAGAGTACATACACTAACACGTATACGTATACGTATACAGACACACATGCACAAGCAGAAACACCCACACCTGCATACAAGGATGCACATGTGGATGTTTTTTTAACCCTTCTTAACAATCAGAGAGCTTAGCTGTCACTGCTAGATGCCGTCAGACCGGAGAAAGTCAGCGCGATCACATCGTACCTCCTCCTTACCCTTGCAACAGCTTATCACCTGTTTACATTTACCCAAATTGAAATTCATTCTGCAGGTAATCATTTGAGCTATTCTGCACGCTGCAGGGTTTTTACTTATGAGGGTTCAACCACAAGTTATAACCTGGCTTTCCAGAGAATTTCAGCATCTTGTCCAAGGATGGCCTGGATATGTTTCTCTCCCCTGACCGACCAAGCTCCCGAGCCTCACACAATGGTGAGGGTAAAAAATTTGGTTAAAATTGGCACCGTGTAAAAAACCAAAATAAAAAGAAACAAAACCAGAGAGAATGTTTCATCCCTGTGGCTGCGCTGTTTACAGGAAGCCGAAGCGGTGACTAGCTGCAGTAAACACTCCACAGACAGCAGCGCGGTGTTTTGGGCCCAGTTTGGGACTCACGTGGAGCCGTTGTGTAACATGTGTCACCGCTAAGGGATGACACATCTCTGAGTCACGGACCGGAGAGCGGAACCGGACCATCTGTGGGACAACCGAGAACGATTACATACATTTTCTGAGGGACGGGGGGGGGGGGGGGGGTTCTCACATATCAAAAATGGGAGAACCCTTGACAACTCATAGAGCACAATGAAGTCAAGGTTCAAAAGACCCCAATAATTGCGAGGAGTCATCGCCAACAAGCTAATTAATACCTGCTGTGTTGGATGAGCTGTCCGAGCTTTGCAGATGAGGATCTTGGAACTTTTACTTTTGTCTTTGTTGTCTGCAGTTCGTCATACATCCTCGGGGCAGTGTGTGTGAGTCCTGATTGTAGCTGTTGGGAGAATTTAAAAGGATAACTGCCGCAGGGCTGAGAACACAGGGCTGACGAATGAATGCTGATGACTGACTGCAGCTACCAAATCTGTCTGCGAGGAAAAAGAAAGAGAAAGAAAGAAAAAAAAAAAAACCTCAGGCAGGCGTGTAAAGGGCCTGTTTCCGTCTGGCACCGAGCCATGAGTATTTCCCAAAAAGAGCAAGGAGGGGGGGCGGGTGGGTAGTTTACAGTAAATGCTCTTTCCTGGAATTCCTCTGTCTGCCGCTTCGATATGACTGTTCATGAACTGTGGCCCTGTTATGACTGGGCAGAGCTGCAGTCGACTTGTTCACTTGAGATACAGCTCTGGGAAGCCCCCTACAGAATGGGACTTGTGCTCTGATTGGGCGGTTCAGCAAAGTCACCAGGCCAGGCTGGAGTGCTCAAGTCAGGTCAGGCCATTCTGATTAGCAGTGAAACATACAGATTTTTTTTTAAATAGCCATTTTAGGCTCACTTCATCAGAAATAACAATATCTCTCCACATAGCAATGCCTCTCATGCTTTGATGCACCAGGGAACACCCTGTCTGCTACAGGCGCAGTGGTGAATTCGGTGACGTTTATACGGCAGCATCACTGCGTCTAAGCGAGCTGGGCACTGGCTCTGCTGTGCACCATCAGAGGCCAACTGAGAAAGCTTCCAGCCTCCACACATGCAGCGTCTTGTTCGGCAGGTGGATTACGGAGGCGGAGTGTCTTACCCAGAGTTAACAAAGGAGTCCATTATCCCGATAGGGCATTCAAACCCGCAACCTCTTACATCCACAGTTTACTGTCCCAACACCGGCACGGCCAGCACGTCACGTAAGAGTGTAAATCAATGAGGGAGACGCAGAGACTCGGCGTCACTCCGCTGCGAACTGCAGCTTTCCGTTGCCGTACCAATTCCGTATCTTTCCACCCTTAAAAATCGGCCGCTGGACAGGGGCACAATATACTGTGCAACCGATCTTTTCTCAAAAGAAAGATATAGATAGAAATGGGGTATACTTAATAATGGAAACATAATCTGAACTCAAATTGAACCCCCTTCGGATTCAAGAAGCCGTGTGCTTGTGGCAGCACAGAAAACCGCACCGACTGTTGACCAGTGTGCTCACACCCAATCGAAGAGTGCCAGCACAACTGGAGCGCTGGCCACTGACGACACCGCTTTCCTCCAGAGGGAGTTATTCACAAACGCAGCTCGGTCTGAACTTCGGAACACAGATCCCCCAGCGAGGTAAACGTATCCGTTGTACAGTCCTGTGACGAGCCAAAGCCGCCCACTTCGACGCCCACTCCGAACACATTCCTCTCTGTCAAGACACGGTCGCTGCCAGTGAATTTAGGCTTTCGCACTTTGGTGCTGGGACAAACAGCTCTCCTGGCTGCTGCAGGTTCTGCACAGTACTCGGGAGGCAAGAGCGTTCCCACACCCGCTTACAATGAGCGTGGGGACGCACAGTCATATCCACTGTTCACATTTCTATCACAACTGCTCGACGACGACCCGCGTAACAGAATGACTGGCCAACGGGCTCGCAGTGATTTGTGAATAAACGGGGTCCTGAAGTGTGGTCCCAGAGATCTGCGTCAACGTTGTCTGTACGTGTGACAACTTCCTCCTCTCCCTCTACGCGGACCTGGCCCTGGGGCTTCTGCACGATGACAACAAAACTGCAGCCTGCTGGCAGCACTGCACTGGCAAACAGGCAGACAGCCATAGCCGTTTATCCATTGGCTCCCGGGAGGAAAAGGGAGGGGCTAAACACCAAGAATCTTTACTAGGCTTTGACACCAGCACAGAAAAAAAAAGCAGTGCGGAGAGCGCTGGAAAATTATATCGTCTGCATACCTGTTTTTACTAGGATGTTCCTCCCTCTCCCTCTCTTTCGCTCTCTCATCCTCTCTTTCTTTTCTCATGCCACAGCAACAAAAGACTGAGACGTGGCAGAGCTACTCCGCTCGAGCGTAAACAGGGAGGGGTGTGCGCTGGCCAGATCCAGTTACCTCTCTGTCTCTCTCTCTCTCTCTGACGTACCTTCTCATAAACACACACGCTCGCGCGCTCACACGTGCACACGAACGCCCGCACACGCACACACACACACGCATACTTACACATACACAAACACACACGACTGAAAGATGTACCGACTCTCACAGGATACACAGATGGGTAAAAAGAGGGTAAAATCTCGGTCAGACCCAGCCACCTCCCCGCTGCCGTACCTTGAGCTCCTGGTTCCGCTGCGCCCAGTCCGCCAACTTTCCGCCAGGCTGCCGAGTGGAAAACCGGAGGGTCAGACTCTCAGAGACGAGGCGATTTGCTCGCAGGGCACAGACCCCCCAACCACCCCCTCACCCCCCCCCCCCATCCTTGTTTGGTGCTGCTACACTGACATTGCTCTTCTGGGAGAAAGGGCACCTCACTGTGTTTCTTGTTTTCAAAAAGAGGGTGTGTACCAAAAAAACAGAGAACACGGAAAGAAGTACACACCCATTTTTAAAAAATGGGTGTGCTCCCACGCTGCCTCTCTTCTCTCTCTCTCTCTCTCTCTCTTACTCTCGCTCTCTCTCTCTCAGTCTCACACACGCACACACAGTTGACACGCACACACACACATACACGCACACACACATCTGACCTTGACAGATGCCAACTCTGATAGTGGGTAAGATAACCTCTCACATAAAAAGGCAATTTTCAGTTTAAAATAGCAGCCGCATTCCGTTTTAGTTAGTGGAGTTTTCCACACTACCATTTTCTGTTGGCCTTTTACGTGGTTATTTCTAACACAACAGGGAAGGAATCCTTCAGCATCCTTATGGATAGCTCCGGTACCCACCCAGAAATCGCATGCTATGTCCTGGCACGTACCAACACACAACAACCCCAGCTACCGCAAATTAAACACCATCGAATGAACGTTGGTTTGGGAGACCTGAAATGCTAAGGAAGGAAAAAGCTACTGGCTTTTACTGGGTCAGCTAACTTTTAACTACTGCTCGCACTAGCCTAGTTTCAGCTCTACAGAGGAAAAGGACTTTAAGAGTCAATCTCCTCCGCTACTTGACACTCTCTTGAGGAGAAAGGACCCTACCACTCCAAATACTTATGGGACTGTGACCACGTGCACCACTGGAGACTGTATCTGAACAGAGAGGCAGAGTGACGTGCGTCTCAGGGACACTGGGGGGTGGGGGGACGGGAGAGGAAGTTTACCTGCCACTCAAGCCGGGAAGACCCTGTCGTGCAGCTTCTCAGGACACAGGAAGCAAGATGGTGGTCTGATAACAGGAACAGACACGCACACTCAGGACAGGCAGCAATGAGGCTGAACGTCATACTGCCCCCCTCCTCACAACCCCCCCGCCCCCGGCTTGGCAGCAGCTGCGCAGGGTGACTGCGCAGACAGGGGTGGAGTGACAGAATGAGGGCTGCAGGAAGTGCTGCTGGAGCTATATATACACACCCAATGTAGGACAGAGTCCAGGTGTGCTCTCCTAACAGTGTCTGAAAATGAACTAAAAAAACAAGAGTGAGAAAAAGACAAAGACATAAGAGCCATTAACATTAAACACAGTTGTGAACGTAGGGAACGCATTCTAATCAAATCATACCATTTTTGCTTTAATCTACGAATGATTTGGATCAATGCAATACGCACGTAAAACGGGCCCAACGTAGAAAAGACACGCAGTCAAACACTGCCTGTATGTAGGACGCACCCTATCATACAGTATATGTGCTATATTTAACATTATTCACACAGCAGTCAGTTCCTCGGGGTAGCATGCCACCCTTAATCTACGTGAAGAGAAGGAGCCCTGCTTTCTGTACAGTATGAACATGCCCCGTAGCCGGACTCATAATAGCACCATTTCTGCCCATGTTCGCTGAAAAAGCAGCGTGACGTCCGCGAACACAAACACGCACTCGCACTCGCGCTCGCGCTCTCCCGCTCTCCCGCTCTGACGCGCTAGCTGCCGCCAGCCCTTTTCATAAACAGTGATGCTGAGAAGCTAGCTGGTGGGCGGTGTCCTGGAACAATGTAAACGGAGATGAGTCAAACGCGGCCCGCGCAAGCCAGCCTCGGAGCCGCTGCCCGGAGCCAATTACCGATGGTGTGTGTGTGTGTGTGTGTGTGTGTGTCTGCGTGTGTGTGGGGGGGTCTCTGTAAAGCAATACCACAACAAGGTCACCCCCTGCCTCCCCCTCTTTTTATCAGTTAAATCAGAAGTGCTGCTGATGAGAAGGCAGGGGTCAAAGTTCAAGGCACGGAGACCGCTCGCGGGCGGACGTTCGGTAAACAAAAACTCCCAGGCTCGGAATGCTTTTTTTCCCCCATTGTACGCGTGTTCCAAGCGCAGTCACAAACGGGTAACCCAGGCACACCGCTAACAATAACACTGTCATTCACTCAGGTTTACACTGCCATGCACCTTCAGTGTACACCTAAATACTAATACAAGCAACTGTAGGGGGGGGGGGAAGTGAGTGGGAGGAGTGGCTGAATGAATCATATGTGTGCATAAATGACATACACATACGACATACATGTTCCCTATGACACATCATATATATGAATACACACACAGAGGCACAGTTACACACAGCTTAATTCTGTCTGGGTTTTATAAAATCACCACCAACCCCCACAGGAAATCAGCCAACGCACAATAATTGTTTAAACCACTGAGAAACGTAATCTCCCGAATCTCTACACATCTCAGAATAATGCAGAGTCCCACAGACACAGAAACACACACACACACACACACACACAAACACACACACACACACACAAAATCAGCAGCACACTTCCCGTTGAAACTCACACATGTTCGCACCTGCCCATCTCCCGACAGAGCGGCGGAAATCCTTCAGAGAGGCGCAGCGCCCTCTCGGCCGAGCGTTCCCGAGCGACTCTTTGATCCTGCGACTCTCCGAGTCGGTGATTCGAGTATTCGACTGTCTGAATCCGCCGGTCCTCGAGCGGGGAAAAAAAAAAGTTTCCAAGTCTGTGGTATCCGGTTGAGCCCAGTGAACTGAAAGCAGAGCATCTCCTCTCTGCGTGAGAGTCCACCCTCCTCCGACCCAGCTCCGCACGGACTGCGACAGCCCCAGCAGGCGCTAAGCTCTCGCGCAGACGAAACGCACTACTACGCTTCATGAGCCCCATCTAAGTCACTCATTCCTGCCTAGTGACTCAAAAAGACAGTTCTCCCTGTGTCCCTCCCTGTGTGACTCACAGCTGCAGTTCACACTACCCACCACACGGTGGCACTGTGACAGCAAGCAGGACACTGTCTGGATAAACATCTCTCGCACAGATATTTTAAACCACACCACGCCGTGTGCACGTGCACATTTTAATTTTTCATTTTTTTGATATCACATGTCATACTCTTCAGTCTTCGTACAAATTGCGTAATATATGAATCAGTCTGTTTACAAGTTCGCAGGTATGCTTGTATGCACGCACATACATGCTGCTCATAATTACCATAACTATAGCTCATGTTCTATTCAAAATCATACGTCTTTAAAATTTTTTTGAATGAACAGCCTTTTCATGTTTGATGTACTGCAACTCACAACCTGCATCCAAAGAATGCAAAATAGGAAATTTGTATTTACATTAGAATTGAGGCCCTGAGGTAATTTATTGCAAGTCCACTGACAGGTGACAGGCTGATTAGGACATAGGACCTGAATGACCCATAGTGTTCAAAATGTATGGTGGCCCAACAAGCCAGCAACATTTAATGACAGCAAATAAAATTCAAAGAAGTGACTGCGAAAGAGATGACCTTCAGGGGAACAGCAGTCAGCTCAGAACCACCTTAACTGCCACCGGCTTCTCTCATCCCCGACAATAGCCTTTTCCACACCGTCTTCCAAACAAAACAAGCATCTCTGTCTCAGTTACGCCCAGGAGGCTCCTCTGGTGTTGTGACCACATGGGTCAGTGATGCTCTGGTGGACTGAACCACTGGAACAGATCTGAGGGGGGGGGGGGGGGGGGAGAGCACTACCAGAAGACCACAGAGTCACTCATCCTTCACATCACAGGATGGAGTAAGAGGATAAGTATGGGGGGGAGAAGGGGGGGGGTACCCTGTGGAAGTGATTCACGGACCAGGAATCCAGCACGCGGATTCAATTTCTGCGGCGTGAAAGAAGAAGATGACAGACAGCCGGAGCCTGGTCACACTTTGAATCCCCCCCCCCCACTTGCCCCAGGCCAATTCTTCGTTCCTCTACTCTGAGTCAGCTGACCGCACGGTGAGTCGTTCCCGCTCTCTTCTTGATCTGCTCCGCGCTGTGGCGCCACCGCCGCCTCCGTTCGGCCCCCGGACCCCCCCCCCCTCCCTCCCCCTCCCCAGAGGTCACCTGTCACGTCCCTTTCCCTTTCCCTCCCTCCCTCATCCCTCCGTCTTCCCTGTGACCTCTCACCCAGTTCCACCAGCTCCGGAGCCACAGAATCGCACAGACCGTTTGTTCCGTGACTCCAAACAGAGCTGCGCTCTCGCGCTACCGCGCCGCCACGCCCCGAGCGAAGGCAGCGGTCGGGGGGACCACGCCCTCCTCCCGGACTGACCGCTGCTCGCACGCGGGACTTCGTGCACCCGGATCCCAGCGCAGAAACGTCCGGATCCCCCCCCCCCCCCCACCCCACATGCGATCCCCGCCTGGCTCCACAGACCTCACCGTAACAGTCGCGCTCGCATTTTTGACGAGCGCTTCATTCGAACGCGCCCATGGGCTCACGTGTTCACACCTGCACCCAACACTACTGCGAGATACAGAGAGAGAGAGAGAGAGAGAGAGAGACAGGGGGGAAAAAAACAAACTCACCTAGCCAAGCACATTCTTCTTGGTCCAATGAAAAGAACACCCCCACAGCACTCCGGTCCTGGGATAAATATCCTGGGAGCGCAGAAACAGATCTCTCGGCTCCCTGGCAAGGAGACAGAGCCTTCTGTACAGAACGGAGAGGAGCGCCCGGTTTTGGCAGAGGATGAGGTATGAGAGATAGAGTCCATCTGCACATTAGGAAGACTCGCAGCTGATCTGGGAACAGCGGTGTGGTCCCGGTGCTGATCTGGGAACAGAAATCCACCTCGCAGCTAACCTGGGAACTGCAGTCCAACTGTCCAGAAGAGCGAAGAGAGGGTGTTCAGACCAGGCTCTTATATTCACTCAGTCAAGTGCAGAAAAGGGAGTGTTTCACCACAGACAAGTGTGTTATATACCAGCCACTGTGGGGGTGTGTGGACTCATAAAAAAAAAAAAAAAAATGGGATGGGGAGGGGGGAAATTAGTCAGCACGAGTCAGCGTTTGCTTTGGCTTCTCGGGATTCCATTCTTATACCATCATCATCATCACCCTCATCAGTCACCCAATCGACAGTGCCGTTTTAGAGATAAAAAAAAGAGCGCGGACTCGCTGCAAAAACCCATAAATATTTCCGGTCATAATTCAGACACACTGATTATTATCCGTCTTATCAGAGAAGGCGCACATCATAAAATATCAAATTTATGAGCTGCAAACAGAAGGTTTCACTTGGCTTCTTTGAGAAAAAGCAAATGTGAAATTATACTTTCTTCTAGAACAAAGCCTTCAGACTTCCTCAGAATGTTTCCCAAGAGTACATTATTCCGGACGACATTACACGACAACCAGGACCTCAAGTCAGAGGCACACGGTGATACTACTCAGTGATGTCATGGATCACAGTGCACTGAATCCCTACTTTCTCCTAATACAGCTCATATACAAAAGAAGCAGATGTCTCCTACAGGCCATCTCTGTCTCTACAGTGGCTGTGGCCTCTCCAATACAGCCCACCTGTCTCTAGAGAAAATACAGCACTCACGTACAGCTCAACCCTGATTCGTCTTGCTCTTCAGCAGATGCATTATAGCATTATCATGGTTAATCGTTCAGGTGTGGTTTTGGGCTAAACACAAGGATTCCATTAGCACCTGGTCCTCATTTTACAACAGGTACCATCATGTCAAAGTTCACCCACCCACATACATTCCTCAAGTTCCAGAGACAAACAACAAGGCACAAGACCAAGGGGGTTTTTCTTTCTGCCAAGATAAAATGTCAAGTGTGACATATTTCTGAAACCTAGGAGACAAGTCCCTGCTTCTGTGTCCCAATGTCACAACCCCCTGCCCCACCCACCCCCCAGAGACACCCTTGACCTTTCACACACAATGTCTAGCTGTAGATGATAAGCTGAAATATGGTACAGCTGTCATGTACTGACTACCACAGACCAAAAGCCATACATGAAAAACTTACATTGGACATATACCTGAAAGCATATTACCAATTAATAAAGTTTCCCAGCAGCAATGTCTACATGAGTACCTTCTCAGGGAAAGAAGGGCTTAAAATCCCTTGAACTGTGACCTTAAGAAATAACAGTTGACTCCACATTTTACATTAATCACGCACCTGGCAGCTGTACCACACATTCACCTGAACCTGCTGTGTGTAGATTCAGAAACCAGTATCCTTATGAGCATCTGGGAGATAAAAAAAGGAAGCTTCCCTCTTCATTGATATTCAGAACAATGTACAAAGACAAATAAAGTGGCCTTATGCCTAAGGACTCCACGGTTCTGCATCACCTGAGAGCAAAGCCAGAAGAGGAAGAAGTCATGCAAACTCCCCTCTGAGAATTCCTCCCATCCGTCAAAATTGTCCTTGGTGACAGACAGTCAATATCCTCCAGAGCTCCCTGGGGAGGAAGTTTGTACTGTGAAAGAACAAACCCTCTGGCACAAAAGACCGTTCCCCCAGGCCTGGCCCAAGATTACATTTACCACAGCTCACGGATTTACGGTCAACACTGAATGGACGGAGGACTCGCGAACAATAAACATTTACTCTCGTCTCATCACGCTCATTGACATGAGCGCAGATCTCTTTCCCTAATGGTGTCTCTGGATTACGTAGGACATACAAATATCCATGACCTTCTGGAAATGCACAAAGATGCACGTTTTTGCCAGTGCCAATCAAACTGCTCTACAAATCTTAGGCTGAAATTACGGCAGAAGTGGAGTGCAAATTTGTATTATTGCAAACACTGCATTTGCTGCTAGCAATGTCTATAATGGCAAGTATAGGAAACATATTTTATGTCTGATCTGCTTTTGAAATATCCCTTTCCAAATAAACACTGTGTGTGTGTCACTGAATCACCACCCAAATAAATGAAGTGAAATTTAGACTTGATTCTGAAACTGCGGCACATCTCCACATCCCACCTACCCACGACTTGTATAACCATGGTAACCCACTGGCAGGAGCTAAAGGAAGGAAGCAGGCTCCACGCCACTTCCGCTGCACAGACGCTCCACTTCAGATATAATTCCAGCCCTATTTCGCCATGAAAATTCTCCTGGCTCTGGGTGCGAACGAGAAACATAATGCCCACCGCAGCCACACGCAAGCAGCAAAAATGACTTTTCAAAAACCCCCTCAATCCAATAATAATAATCGAATGGATACATCCGTCACTTTTTTTGTCATTGCGACAAACTGTCACACCACACAATAAATGACCTAATGCAAGATCTGAACCGTGGCGCTGAACTATGTCAATCCGGAAGCCCGCAGGAAGGAGGAAGGCTACATATCGAACCATTTCCTGAAAATGACCTTTCAGGAGATACACCAGAATCCTGGATGAATAAGATACTAGAAGATATATTCATTCATTGATTTCTTAAAGGGGGTCAGTAACAACTGATTACAACAAATACTCTCCCTTATCAGAACAGTCCTTCCCACAGACTCAAACCATCTGTGCTTTCAATTCTTCCAGTGACCACTCTAAAAGAAAGTCCTACTAATAACACTTCAGGCTCTCCCCTATGAGTGTTACACCTCACTTACATTCCTGCCGGAGAAAGACCATGATTGATTCCAGTATAATATAGCAAGCCAGCTATTGCTACTTACAGCCGGGTAATGGGAAGAGACGCTTCTATTTCAGATTGACTCGTCCGCTGAAGGCATGAGGGACCTGCAAAAAATCAGGGAATTTCCCAAAGCTTGAGTAACGAGGAAGTATGCGGTCGGCCAATGAGTGCGTCCGAGAACCTCAACTATTTAACCACACACACGCACACACACGCAGATCCACCAGAATCTCTCCAAGGCTCAATATGAAGTTTATGGCCCGTACAACCTGTAATTCCAACTCATAATTATGTAGCTATATATAATGCCCTTTCAAACGTGACAATGAATGAAAGATATACTGACATATCAACCACACACACATTACTGGTAAAATACTATTCTAGGGTGGACCTCTAACACGTGGTGTGACAGGCACACGGGCTGTGCTGGGGTTATGTTCGTTTGAAACCTGCAGTCTCGTCTTCCTCCAGAATGCTCGTGGGTGGGCAAACATGCCGATCCTGGGTAGTGACCGCATGTTTGATTGAGCTCCCCCAAAGTGCCCCCCCCCCCCCACCCCAAAAAAAGAGACAGTTACCGCAGTCTTTTGCTGCAGCTCCTATGGCTCCCTAATTAATCTCATTACTGCCAGCCCCGAGGGGGCGAGGGACACCTGTTAATCCCCAGCACAACAGGGCACACAGAAACACACCCACACACACACACACACACACACACCTGCCTCCAGCCAGCGCGTCCAGTGGCACGGAGAACAGAGAGGCACCTGCTTCACACGGCAGTCAGTTGCATCCAACATAAGGAAACGTTTGTGAACTTCAGTCAAAGCAGAGCTTGGCATTTTCTGTTGTCTTTGGCAGCAAACGTGAGAATGATCCATTTTGCTAGCATAGGTGGTTGAAGCTAACAGGGCTGGGTGTGCTAAGGGCTTGGCGGGAACACCCCTTGGTGGGGGGTGGCAACAGGTTACTGCTGCAAATGGTGTTTTGGGCCAGTAGGGGATAGTCTTTCTTTTGGACAAAATAATAATAATAATAATAATAATAATAATAATATAAAACTTTAAATTTAGCATTGCGTAGTGTGATTACGAAGAAATTCACTATTATTATCCAACAGGTAACTTATTATTCCCACATTTTGCCCACTATCTCTTCAGACAGCTTTGAGCTAGATGCACTAAACCAACTCTCAATTGTCCAGCATGGTCCCGATTGGTGTGCTTGTATACAGCTTTCAAAAATTCCAAATAGTTTCTGAGATATTAAATATTATTCTACAGATAATTCCCATAGAGGATGAGTGGCAGAAAATTCAGATAGCAATATTCATTTGATGGTAAACGACAGCAACATGAGTTTTGGCAGCACGGTCAAGTAAGTCATCCATTAGATGCCAACTCAGTACAACCCTGATAGGCCACTAGGTGGCGCTGCATGTAAAGATGGCCTTTAAAAGCAAATACATTCTACACCTTAGTTAGATTTGTACTAAATTTAGTACACATAATCTCCTGAATAAGCTCGACAAATTTGCAGATTAATCCACTGGAGTCCATCTGGATCAACATTCCACCAATTAGAAGTTCTGAAAAAACAGTTTTCCCCTTTGGCTTTTTTGTTTGTGGACCAATCTGCACCAGATTGGCTGCATAGCTTTACTGGACCAAGATATTATATGATATGTAAACCTGGCCCAATCGACCACTAGGGGGTACTACAAATTGTTAAAAAAAATATCTCAGAAACCAAATGACCGAATGAAATAGAAGAACATACCTGTGATAGTAATAGGTCAATATGTGAAGTCTAGTGAAGATCGGTCAGTCCGAGTAGGCGTGGCATATGACATAATGGCTTATAAGCACAAGCGGGTGTGGCTGATCGCTCCGAAAACTCACTGTGATCATCTGAGGCTTCATATGTCAAATTTCACCACCCGGCAGCTGCCTGCATTTTCTTCAGGAAAAACACCCCTCTAGTCGTAAATGCTGCTGAGTCACCAGTGTACAGCCAGTGGTGCCACCTTGTGGTGAACCACACAACTGCATTCATCACATTCATTTGACGAAGTTCTCCTTAAGTTGTTTTTCATGTCCCTGCTGCAAGTTTAAAACAGTGTTTTAAAGAACTATATTCAATTGCTTTTTTTTTTTTGAATGGGTGTCAAGTAAAGCATTGGCAAATTAACTGTAATTTTTGCAATTATAATGCTAAAAATGTTTCATGAGAGCCGTGCGAGTCACTCTGGGTAATAGTGTCTGCAAAATGAAAAATAACAAACGCTAAATATTTTTAAAAATAAACTGAGGACTCATTCTCAGCTTTTGACACGTGACGCGCAATAACCCGTACAGCAAAACTTTCTCAAGACGCAAAAAAAAAGAACGTTCAAACATTACGGATTCAACAGTTAATTCATCAGCCGTTTCCTCCCGGACGACGGACACACCACTAAACATACGCGGTGAAGACCGGGGTCCGTCTCGTTTGGTCTGCGGACAGACAGAGCAGCGGCACAGGACGGAGTGAGCGCTGTGCGCGCAACGCTCACGGTACTGAACACAGCGTCTGTGGTGAGTTCCTTAGTACGGCGGCGATGGGCGTGGACCGATCGGCGGGAAGGTGAGCCGCACCAGGCCTTTTTTCAGGAGAGATACCTTTGCCCGGGCGCTGACACGGTACATAGAGACGGCGCTGTTCCAGTCCCCGGGTTTATCTCGTCTGTTTCCTGGGATCGAAGCCAAGAGACATGCCGGATATTGGCCCGCTTCTTTCCCGCAGTGTTCCACTGGAGGGATTGCTTCGCCTAACTCAACGTTTCCGTAACGTTTCCGCCGCAACTCAAACGCAACCCTAATCGCAGTCCTCGTGTAATTCTTTAAATGCGCGCTGAGATCCAAGGTACTGTACACAGTGTTCTTATATAATGTTTTACCAAACAGCTGCGTCTTCAGCCAAAGAATGCAGCTTTGGCATCATGTTCAATCATTGCCTGTACACAGCCCCAGGTCCTCTTTCTCTCTTCTCTCGTCTCTTATACTGTTCTCTCTCTCTCTCTCACTCTCTCTCTCTCTCCAGCTATGCATCTGTGTGTGTTCCTCTCTCTCTCTCTCTCTCCAGCTATGCATCTGCGTGTGTTCCTCTCTCTCTCTCTCTCTCTCTCTCTCTCTCTCTCTCTCTCTGCAATTCTCAAACACAACAGCAGTTGCTCATAGAGACAGAGACAGAAACAGAAACAGTGATAGAGAGGAAGAGAGGAAGAGAGAGAGAGAGAGAGAACAGCGTAAGAGAGTGAGTTAGGGGACCGCAGCTGCCGCCATCCTCGAAAACCTCACCGGTAAGTATCCTCAAAATATTGCACCTGTTGCCATGGCACCAAGCCCCACTGACTGCTCAACCACAGACCAAGCTTACCCGTAAGCAAGCGCTCTTTCCACAGTGATAACTCTGGCCAGCGCATCTCCCTTGCCCGGGGCCCAGGTCCGCCTGACCGCTAGCAGCTGGGGCAGTGGCCAGTCTTCATGTCTCAAGCCCCTGAAACAGACTTCAACTGGAACACTTAAAAAAGTTACAGCTCATTCGCACATAGATTTCTCACCCTGGCTGGTAATATATACACCCTCAACTTTTTTGTAGCCCTTTCATGTTTCATTTTAAGACTGAGGTTTTGTACGCTGATTCAAATGTGGGTGACTGCTGTTGCGAAAAAGTTCTCGGCCCAAATTCACCACTGCAGAAATGATTAATATGCAAATGTGAGTGAGTCACGATGGATAAGGGAAACTGATAGGATTGTAACTGATGTTACAAAATAAAGGTTCAGAAAACCCAAGCCACAGAGTCGGTCAGAAGAAGAAGAAGAAGAAGAAAAAAAAAAAAACCCCCCATTTCACGAGAACACAGGCCCTGAAAGCCATGCCTCAGCCAATGGGGTGCGGGCTGCGGATCGCGCTCATCAGAACATGAAATCCCCACGAGGCTGGCCCAGGGCCAGGAGAGCGTACGCGCCTCAAACAGCGCCCGCCCAAATCCAGTCATTTCGGTAACTGAGCCGGGCCGCCACAGGAAGTCCCGCGTGTCGCTCGGGGGGGAGAGCGTACGCTCCCTGCTCTCACACAGCTTTTTTTTTTGGGGTCTTGGTGCTCCTCTGCATATAAAAAACAGTCTTACAGGACAAATGAATCTGAATATGCTAACATGGCACTGCGTCTTAATGCTAAGTGCTGGGCTAGCGGTTTGGTGTTGGCTTATATGAGCTTACAGTATGTTGACCTGTATAGAGGTACGGTCATGTTGAGCTTGCTGCTCCTCACGAGCCGACAGTCATCAACCTGTGAATGTTCTGTGGACACGGCTGTTGTTATGCAGTTACAGTTACACGGCTGTTGTTATGCAGTTACAGTTACATGGCTGTTGTGGATACAAAGGGTCGCTAGAGCTTCTCAAAGAGGCTGTGACCCCACAACCATAACACCAGAGAGTGAAGTCCACAGTCCGTTTCTTGGGAAAAGATACGAGTTCCAGAAAAAGGCTGACATGCGCGTACACACACACACGCGCGCACACACACACACGCGCGCACGCACACACACACACACACACACGCGCGCGCACACACACACGCGCACACACACACGCGCACACACACGCACACGCACGCACACGCACGCACACACACGCGCACACACACACACGCACACGCACGCACACACACGCACACACACGCACACAAACAAACAACTGAGTATATATTTCTTGGCTTAATGTAACAGAAGCAATATAGAAATTCATTATTTTTCTTGCGAAAGGACAGCAAATTGGTTTCATTTTGCACTAAAGTGCAACAGCAGCTCTCGCCTGACACTCGAGGATACTCGATGACTACAACTCCACCACTACCACCGTCAAAACAGGCGAATCAACACAGATTCAGAAACGTGATAATACAGTGGGAGGAAGAAAATGTACATTTTAGCCATCAATGTCAGTAAAACAGTTTTGAGAACTCCACACAGTGGGACGCACAGTACTTACGCCGTCGCTGCGTCCCACGACCCGGTTGGCCCAGCTGCATCAACGCGGTGGAGTTGGAGAACAGGTGCAGAAAACGAGAGAAGGAAATGACAATCGAGCGGTAGAGCATGCTCAGTCTGTGGAGCTGTACTCGCGCCTGCTTGTTCCTTTTCACTCTCTCTCTCTCTCTTACTCTGTCACTCGCTCTTTCTCTCTCTTACTCTGTCACTCTGTCACTCGCTCTCTCTCCCTCTCTCTTTCTCTCTCCCTCCTCCTCCCCCCCCCCCCCAATGAATGAAACTAGAACATGACTCATTGTGTTTAACATAGTGTATGTTGCCTACAGTTTAGCTTCATTTAACCGGGCCACTTCAACGGTTATCCGCACATATCTATTGTAGCTTATACTAAACATTCAGCTTTATGAGCCCACGACAAAGTCTGTGTGCATGTTTGTGTATATGTGTGTGTGTGTGTGTGTGTGTGTATGTGTGAATAAGTGAGAGTGAGAGATTGAGAGAGAAAGAGTGAGAGAGATTGAGAGTGAAAGTGAGAGAGAGTGAGAGATTGAGAGTGGGAGAGTAAGAGTGTGTGTGTGTGTGAGAGAGAGAGAGAAAGAGAGAGATAGAGATCACGATGTCCCTGGCAGGACTATAGTAGTAATCTCTGCAAGCACCTTTGAAATACAGGAAGTTTATTACCTGTAGGACTTTGATGATTCATCCTCCTTGCACAACAATTCCTCCCAACCAATGGCGAGGGGAGGATCTTGGGAGAGTCAGAGGCAGGCCCCCAGTCCGGACTGGAAAACAGAGAGGAGCAAGCTACGATCATCAGGGCTGGTGGTCACTCAAATAAGAGAAAGGCACCTCCCACCAGCCAGAAAGGTGCGTCTAAGAGAATGACGCAACTAGACATGATCCTCCACCAAAACAACAACAACAACAGCAGCGGCCACAGTAGCAGTGGCAGCAGTAGCAGGAGCGGTAAGGTCAAGCAAGGACATTTACCCTTGAAACCAGATAGTCACGAAAGGTGGTCAGACCAGAGGGACACGGTAAAGGCTCCTCTTTCTGGAAATTTCCTCCCGCTTGCCTCGTTACGTCCGCGGTGACCCACACGATATCAGTACCCTTTTCATCTCATCTCAGATGTACCAGCTAGACCGGATGGACCTTCACAGTTTTTCTTTTTTTACAGTTACCTGCAGTAGCCGGTGCTAGAAACGAGAAATTGTCTGAGATTTAAAGCACAGAAATATCTGACAAGGAGACGCTGGCCGGACACTCCGCGCGTTACCCAATCCTGCCAGCAAGGAAGAGCTATGTTGTTTTTGAATTACTGCGCATTATGTAATCACTTGCCATGATAACAGAAAGGCCACTAATTAATCCTTCCTCAGAGGAAATAAAAGCACTGCCTGCCCTTAAGGGCCTTGTTCCCTTGGAGACCGACTCAAAGCCCAGATTCCTCAGACTGTGTGCTGCGTGGAACGATGAGTGGCAGTGCATGCTGGGAACATTCGCTGGTACTGTGAGGTTAGGTTCAGTGGAGCCGGCAGTCGCTACCGTACCGCGATAATTTTTTATCATTTTTCTCATGGAATTTTAAATTTACCACGGCGGTGGCCTCAGCCACCAAACCTCACCAGGTAGTGGCACAAGCTTTGCAAATACTAGCAGCAAAGCAAAAGAGGGATCTACGCCTCTCCAACAGAAAGAAAAAAAATAAAATATGAAGAATTCCAGAAACCAGCTCTGCCAGTGGTCTCAAAATCTGCACTCTCCAACCGGGTTTAAACCATTTCCAGTTCCTCATTGGGTCCAAAAAAAATACAAAATGCTTTCAGGTAACATTAGAGTTCTATATTCCCCTATAACTCACTATTTTTTCTATGTTCCTCAGTCAGCTACCATGCGACTTGAAACAAATCTGGCTTAATAGTCCCAATGTGATCTGCATTTCTGTTATGATCACTCACGTGTACCACAGTCTCACATGTTAACCCACATTACCCCACAGTACACCACAGGGCCCCACTGGGCTTCTCAGAGTCCCACAGGGCCTCACAGTGACTTACAGTATGACACAGTGGGGCGACATAGCTCAGGAAGTAAGAGCGGTTGTCTGGCAGTCGGAGGGTGGCCGGTTCGATCCCCGCCCTGGGTGTGTCGAAGTGTCCCTGAGCAAGATACCTAACCCCCAACTACTCTGGTGAATGAGAGGCATCAATTGTAAAGCGCTTTGGATAAAAGCGCTATATAAATGCAGTCCATTTACCATTTACCATTTACACAGTTCCCCCACTGGACCCCACAGAGTATTTTAGATTATAACACAGTCCCTCTACAGGACCTCACAGTGCCTTACAGTATAACACAGTGCTTCCACAGGACGCCACAGTGCCGTTTAGAATTTAACACAGTGCCCCCCACACACCCAAAGTTCCGCCAGTACCCCACAGACAATCAAGCTACACCACAGAGCCATCACGATAGCCCCAAAGCATTACCTATCCGCCCCCATCCGATTTACCCAAATGATTCCCTCCCACCTGCTCAAAGCAATCCATGCTGCTCTCCCAACTGCCACCAAACGTTTGAGTCAACACCCCCCAGAAATTACCACCGGGGGGGCTTTGACACCCCCCCCCCCCCGGGGCTGCTGCCGAACTGTGCATGTGGCCTGTGACTCAGCACCCCCGTGTCCCACACAGGCGTTATTTGAGGAAGCAGTGGGCTTCGCTGCTTATCCAACCGAGGCGTCCTTACAGCACTTGCACAAGGAACGCGGTAAAAGCCGGGCCGGAGCCCCTCTGCCTCACAGGCACGTGTGTCATCCTCATCACCATCACCATCATCATCACCCAGCAGCACAACAGTCAACATTCTCTATTATCCTACACAGGCGCTCAAATGTGGCTCAGGTCCTCAAATGTGGCAAAAAAACCCCACCACAACGGTTAAAATGGTGCTTTCTTATTTAAACCAGAGGATGTGCTCAGTTCCAGTTAACGGAAAATGTCGATCATTAGACTTTCACTTCAGCAACTTCTAGAGACTAAAGGTACTTTTTAAAATTCACAACTGAAAATGACACTGCGCTGTCATTGAAGAACTGTAGTCTCTTTTTGATTATGTTCACGTATGATATGACTGAGAAGCACTAGAAGTTTGAGTTTCAAATTGACCAATCAGCAGTGTACTCTCAGACTGGGTCACACTAGGCCAACTGACAGGAGAATTAGTTGTGTTCATGACATACCTACAGTTATCCGAATGAGAACCACACCCTAACAAACTCAGGAATAACACCTATTTTTTTTTTTTTAAATCTATGAAAAAACCTTTCATAATAATAACAGATTGTTTTAATAATAACCAAGTTACTCACATGTGCAATATGCCTCAAAAAGTTCTTTAATTGGTGGGTTATAAAGACTACATACAGTCGATTGTTATATTTTTAAAAAGTAAGCAAAATCCTTATGACATTGTAAAAACTGAAAATTAAACTGACAAAATTATTAACTGGAACAGTAAGAATGTAATATTTGAGAACAAATATAGATGGAAATGATCACATGCTTGTCGTTGTCGTTAAGTACATTTTCTCAAGAGTTTCATAGCTCGTATTAGTCGTTTGTTTCTTATGAAATAGCCAACTTCTCTCCCCTTCAACTGACAACAGCTGTCAACCTCTCTTTTCCAACCAACCGAATCGCACCCTCACAATTAATGTCCAGCACGAGCTCTTGGCAACCGCCAAATATATTCTTGCATGTTAGAGTGTCATGGCAACACACTTCCACAGGCTTTAATTGTTGGTACTTCATGAGAAACTAACTGTTTTCAGTCTCACTCGATTTCAGAACATAGATGGCTGTATCCACAGCAACCTATGATACTGAAAATTACAGTGCGTACGTCATAACAGACTTTAGAATTTAGTGTTTCCATGGAATGTGTGAAATATAATTACATGCTTCAAATCTTAGTTGCATTTGCGCAAATGTCGATAGCTTTTAAGGCATTCACAATAATTAGATGCTTCTATTGCTACAGGACACATACTCTGGAACACAGAAGGGCATCATTATCATCATCATTATCTAAAGGGGGATATAACAGTCTGTAAAGTTTTAAGTGAGTCCTTAAAAATATTAATTAAAAAGTTTTTATTTTAATATGACCCAGACATGTCACACCATCCCACACCTAGCCCTAAATAAATACATGCCGGACTTCTGCATCACAGCTATTTAAATGAAATGTCTGTGGCATTCCCCATGCTTCACAAAACTAATCTAATCTCAATAAATGCAAATATGTCCCAGATATGTCACAAATGTCCCATTCCATGAAAATAACCTTTTTATCTTTCCTGTTCACTGATTATATTATCACTATTAAGTGTTGCTATACATTCCAGTATATGGCAGTTTCCTTCATTATCTGTCCTACACAGTTCTGTGACTTGGATTCTTTGGTAATGTCAGACATATATAAGATATTCATATCCATGCGATTGGAATCTGTTTCTGTTAACTCTAAAATGCACCTGTACTAACTGACAAGCAGTGCTATATTCAGCTAATATACTCATATTTGGAAGGTTATATAATTCATGGAGGCTGAGCAACATAATGAATCGATGTGACTGACTGAGAACATTAATGGTAATGTGGCATCAGATGTTCTTTATTTCCACACCTTTGCAAATACAGTTAACTGAAACATTTCCAATACATTAATTGATACACTCACTATTTACAATCATATACTCTAATAAACAGGATGCTATAATTCAAGTAACTACTATGACAAATTACCCCACAGGGTTCAATAAAAAAAAGTATATCTTATATATCTTATATCTTACTGTGTATGTTCCATTTTTGAAAAATATGTCTGTTTAACATTCAAACACACATTACCATGAAACCAAATGTCAAGCACCTTTATAGCAATACTGTATTGCCTATATTTAGAGAATAAACAGATATATGCAAATTAATATGCATCCACTGAAACAGTAACTATGACTCCAGTGATGTCGCAATGGTTCCAGGAAGACAAACACAACACCACAATGAAAGCCTCTTCCCTTAAGAGGTGCCACAGTTTAGCAAAACACACACACACGCACGCACGCACGCACGCACACAAACACATTCTCACAAACACACACACAAAATGCACTAAATACAGACACACATACACACAAACACACACACACACACACACAAAACAGACACAACCATACACATACACATACACACAAAAAAACACACAAAACACAGAGGTCTGAATGCAGGTGTGTTTTGCACTAGGTCCCCACTGTACGCTCTGAAAAAAGCAGAAAACAGCTGTACTGTACTTCAGTAACCAAAAAGCATCCCTAATGATCTAATATAATGACTGCTTCACTTATAACGTGAATGCTAATTGAGTTTCTCAGAAGGCCTAGCAGTATTTTAAGGAACGTCCCTCTTTCCAAGTATTATATCCATGTTTTATGCACCATAGAGGGCCATCCTGAAGGAATAGGCCCATTATCCAGAAGGCTGTGTTTCTGTGTGATTGGTTCACAGAGAGACAGTAACAACGTGACTGCCTTGGCAACCACTGGCCAATCCCACGACGGTTTGCCTTTTGCCCAGAAAGGCATACCTCAGCCTGATTTCAGGTATACTTCAATTTATGGATAGACAGCATATGGGAGAGTGATGGTATGTTTTGATATTGGGTTTCTGGTCCAGGGTTCTTGCAGTATTTCATTTAAACATACTATGGCACTGACATGTTAACTTCCAACTGCAGTGACAAACCAAGGTCTTCTGCCCGAGTGGCATCATTAACATAGAATTCTGCATGCTTTAAGCAGAATTTTTAAGTATGTTTTTTAATGTGGTGCAATCCAAAAAGTCTGGTGTCTCTTGTAACACTCAATTCAGCATCAAGTTGAGAGGTATCTGCACTGACCTGAGCATGCTGCTAAAATTAGCTGTGAAAATGATGGATTCAAGTAGACTGCATTAATTATCCAAAATAGAAAAAATGCAGATAACATAGGCCATGCTGCTGGGGTATCTGCAGCCATCCAGAACAACAGCAGCAATGTTAAAGGATTTGAACACTTCAGTTTTTGAATGTGAGCAGGTAAACAAAACAAGCACTCGGATCAGGTGAAAGCTGCAATGCCAAGTGGAACACTTAAAAAAAAAAATATATATATAAAGTAAGTTTGACTGGAAGCAGCCTTACTGCCATATAAAAAAAACTAAATTGTGACTGCATAAATATACATAACCACAGCACAAGTGTGCCCTTAAACCAAGCAGAAGCCTGAAAATAGCGGCACAAGGAGAGGACCCTGATGGGTTTGTTCAAGAAATCAAGGGACAGCGCATAACCATGCGAAGGGTGGCATATTTTAATTTAAAATAATGGATACTAATGAATCATCTTAAAGAGGAGTAAAGCAGGCCATCTATTAAACCATTAATCAGATTTGCATGGTCTGAGTAAGAGTTGTCAAGGCTTGAAATTTTACTTCTCAATGGCATACCAGATAAAAATGGAGGTCTGTCCATCACAGTTGGCCTTGTCACTTGGTAATATTATTCCTTTCCAGTTAATTGAGAGTAAAGAGCTGCTTCGACTTAACAATCATTTTTCATAAACTTCACCTCTATTGTCAAAATGAGTAAATTTCCCATTTTTTGAGGGGACATATCTAAGCTGAATGACCCCCCCGAACATAAGTAATTATGTGTGATCTCATTCCAAAGAGGCTTAATCAATGAACCAAAAAAATGAATGAGAATAGTGAATGCATGGAACAGCTTGCCAGGTCATGTAGCAGAAGTAGGGACCCTCAGGACATTCGAGTTCAGGCTTGGCACAGCGTTGGATTGTCACCCTCGGGATTGTGGGTAAATGGCAAGCATGGATAAGGCTGAATAGCCTGTTCTCGTCATTATGTATTCCTGTTATTATTATAAGCTTTTTGATAACAATATCACGATGGTTAGCTCTGCTTTCTAAGGCCTTGAGAGAGTTTCGTGGAAAAGTCACACTGTCAGACTTAATACAAGCCATGCCTTGTCATAAATGAGGGTTTTATTTTTAAAATGTTATTGTGTGGAGGTTAATAGGTTGCATTGCCCCATTTTGTTATTTTACCATTTTATTTTGTTTCCAATGTCATTTTACCATTTTATTTTGTTTCCAATGCACTGAAGCGTTACATTACATTACATTGAAGCTGTGTGTTGAGTAATTATCCAAGGTACTTTACTGGTCTCTCTCCCCACCAATTTCCTTTTCCAGTTTAATACGTTTAAAAAGCGTGCTTTTTACTTATTTATAAGTATTGAGCCTACATTCATAAGTTAATGTTTGATTTCTTATTTAGTTTCTGCAAGCAATTTCATACATTTAATTAATCTTAAATCATACTTACAGCTGGTGTTGGCTCATAGGTTGACTCCAGTCTACAAATTTGAAAACAATGAATAATATAAACTTGACTAATATTTTAATCCAGTATTAAAATATTAGTCACTCCTATGTTCCATGTTCCTTCATATTATCTTTCACAGAGGTAACCTCTAAAACAGGGGTCCTCAATCTTACCTGAAAAGTGCTGGTGTGGGGGATTGTTTTTATTTTAGCCCATCAATAAGACGTCGGATTCAAATAATTAACTAATCATGGTCGTCAATCAAGAGCCTGATAAGTAGAATCAGGTGTTTTAGCCCTGGGCTAATACTAAGACCTGCACCCACACTGGCCCTTTTCAGATAACATGGGGGCCCCTGCTCTAAAAGACGGGATCATTAAAAGTAGATTTGCTCAACTCAGAGCTGCCACAGTCTAAATGTGACAAAACTTCTACAATCTACTCGGATGTCATACAAAATACTTTGCCCCCCACCCCCCTCAATGTTTTGCCTTCAATTTTTATCAAAGTCAGATGTATTTCACTATATGATAGAATGCCTATGTATTTTGAATAGAAATCTGACACAATAAATCTGACCCTTTTTTTTTTTTTTTTATAAACAGGGAAAACCCCCTGAGTTAATTTCCCTGCCTACCATTTAAGCAAGTCTAAAACTCACTCTTCTCTAAAATGAAATCCTTTGGTCAATAACACCCTGTGACTCGCGCATAATGCAAATGAGAGGTATGAAAGAGAAAAGAGTCCAGCCTGTAATTCCCTTTATTATGAACAAACCGTTTCCCCCACCCACTCACCCTGTCCGCAGACAAACTCTTACAAACATTTACAGTAAAGCTTACACTAATGAAGACTGTCCAATGCATCTACAGTTCTCGTGATGAGTACCTTCTCAAAATATTTCCCCTTAAAAGGACGCAAATCACATTACATTACATTACATTTATTTGGCAGACGCTTTTATCCAAAGCGACGTACAAAAAGCGCATTTCATGGTCATGGTCATCACAATAGAGAAATACTAAAATGAACTCCCGTGGCCCAGACAAAGAGCTCCTGTGCAAGTTAAACACATACAACAGCCCTGATTAATGTTAGATGGAATGTCCAAGTGCACTCATTAAGGTGGGTTTGTAGGTGGATATATTTTGTCTGTTATTGGCATAATCGTGGAGAGAATGGTTTACTTTTTTTTTTTTAAAGTAACAAAGTAAAGGATATTTTCTGTCAAATCATTTAACCATTTCAAAATGAAAACCAAAAACAATACACCATTTCATGCATAACAAAATTATATAGATAGATTTACATTTAGAGAAATGTGTACATTTTGAAAAGCAAGACTAAAGCAATTAATGAAGAAACAGAAAAAGGTAACAGAAAAAGGCTATTTAAACTGTCTGTTTTTTATCTTGCACAGATTAACATTTTACATACAAGCATGTAAGAATATGTTTAATTAAAAAGAAACAAGACAATGTTATGCTTGGATTTCCCATGAAAATGTTAATAATAATTAAAAATAATTCAAGTATATGAAACTCTCAGGAGAGAAAAAATACAAATGTTACGTTTTATTCTAATAATCTTTTTAACATAATCAACATCAAATTATATTGAGCAAAAATAATTATTTTCATTCCCAGCATTTGGTTGATTGCTGAAGCATGGAATTTGGCTAGCAAGCAAAAGAATTAGTCCAAATTGGGAACACATTAAGCCAGCTTGAGGAAACAAAACTCATCATATTACTAAAGCATTTTCCAATCTACTTTCCACCTCCCCCATTAAAGGCAATAATATAAAATACAAATATGTTTTGGCCAGAAAAAGCTGCCCACCACTTAGCAACTGCAGAATCCACTCGAACAGGCACAGTGGGAGTGCCCCTGTATTTCTGACACACGTGGTTAGTTTTTGGCCGGGGGGGGGGGGTGTGTGATCTACACAGAAGTTACCCGCACTCCCCATTGTGCTTTGCTTCGGAGGCACACATGGATGAAAGGCTAAACTATTTTTTTCTCTCTCCAGATTTTAGGTTTGATAACTGTGGGCGGGGTTAATGGTGCATGGTGTTTACCTGGAGGCGCCGCCTGCCCCCGGCAAGAGCTCGTCTCACCTGTGCACAACTGAGTCACCCTCCTGAGTCACTCTCCAAAATAATGTATCTATTCAGCGAACAAGAGAAGCTCATTACGGTTATGAAATCACCATTATATTTTCGGGGCTGAATCATAGAATATACAATAATAATAATAATAATAATAATAACCATCCGTAGTTCTCATCTTTACTGATATAGTGCTTTTCAAGCTCGGCACTCAAAGCACTTCATAGCAAGAATAGAACAAAGAAAATATAATAAATTGACAAACATAAAAAAACATAAGGAAGTTGTAAAAGCAGGACATACAACAAGAAGTAACATAACAGGTAACATGACAGTACATACAAATACAGAAAATAAAAGTGACTCAGTAAGACAGCCAAGGTTTTCAGTATCACTTTAAAACTAGATAAGGAAGGGGCTGACCTAATATTGTCTCACAAGTTATTACAAAGTTTTGCTACAGGCTAATCTGCCTTTGGACTACGTGACTTTTGGGAACACAAATTAAACAGTTCTTGGCCTAAAGTTACTAAGAGCATATGCATCAATATTTGGTTTTGAAATAGCTGAGTAACCACACTGTCTTGAAGTATTTAGAAACTCTCCCAGTAGCTGTTCATGACTGAGAGAATGCAGTTACATACAGAATCAAACACAGCTTTGATAAGTCCTGTAATGCTGCAATATAAGGAACAAGAAGAAGAGAACGTACCAAAAGTTGTCATTGCCATTTTGTAGCTTGAGGGCACCAAGCTTTCCATTAGACAAAAGGTTTTCAATTACTAGCACTGAACAAGACTTCTTATTGCTATTCCTGGATATACAGACAAATGTTGCAGTTTTCATAGTTTTATGACATTTGAGCATATGGACTTTCATAATACCATTATAAACGCTATATGCAGACCAGAAGCTTTCCGTTTATTCCGTTCTATTTCTACTCTCTTTAATAAACACTTTCCTTTACCTATAGCAATATTTTTTCCCCAAGAATGCAGCTTAGCATTGTCATTACATGGTAGCAAGGTCAATGTACAATTACATTTGGAACTAAATCAGATTTTATTAGCAACTCCTCTGGAGAGTACTAATCACTGAGAGTACTGGAGGGAATACACACAAGGAATAGACATGAAAACCTTTCAGCTGTGGATGGGGTTAAATTGACACTGCGGAAACAGGATTTCTAACTAAGTAAGGATAAGAACAAGCGAAAAATAATCTCAGGTGGTCAGGAATTGTTGTCTTCCTTTCTGTAAGATGGGACAAAATCCAGGGTGAGTTCTGAAGAAACTCATGTGAAATCATGCGGGTGGTTTCTGAATAAAGTACACGCAGACACCCCCTCCCCCGTCCCAAAAATGAAACTCCCCCGAACCCCCGTCCTGTGAGTACATGCTGCGGATCAGCACCACAGAGAGCTACTGCCAGCCTCAGCCCTTTCACTGGTCTTGCCTGTTTTCAGTTTGCGGGTAGCTGACCAGTCCCTGGCTACTTGCTTACCACGTGGGGGTTTTTTTTTTTTTTCCGTTTGACCTGGTCGCTAACGGAACGGCGCGGACTGCGCGGGTGGGATTGAATGAGGAGGAGAGGAGCGGACGAGCCTGCCTGGGCTCACATTAACGCACAGCCGAGCACCGCTGCTGAGTCACAGGACACCGCGACCTCAGCGGGAGAACACAAATCAATCACGTATGGGCGGGTCGAGCATTTCGTGTGACCCTCCCAGGTTGTGAACCCACAGCCTTTTCCGGTGTCACGATACGGTTTGCCCACAGTCGCGGTATGACTGGGAGAAAAAAAAGACGGTTGAACAGCGAGAGGGCCGTTCACGACCTACCGTCCGCAACACATCTACGCCCACTTCCCTCCCATCGCCCCTCTTATTGAAGTTAATCAGCCCATAAAATGCTCAGCTGGCCTTCACCGTAGAAACAAGGGCTGCAGTCAGACTGAAACTGTCTCTGCCTTCATCCCAAAGCACTGCACACACTGGGGCTGGTGAAGATGGAATTGTGGGTGGGGGTGGGGCATTTCCAATTCAAGATTCCCATAAGCCAACGACTCATTGAAAAAAAACTGTCAGGAACATAAACACACGTAAGCAGAGTGAATCTGTTATACAGGGGACAGGGGCATCAAACGAAATCCTGAGGGGGCCACAGGGGGTCTGAGGGTTTTTGTGGTTTCCTTTCAGTTGTGGTTTCCTACCAATTAAGGCCTTGAGAACAAGGTGTGCGGTGGACTCATTCGCCAGTCAATGACGTACATGAACCACTGGCACTGAAAACGCCCCAAAGCCCAGCAGACACTGCGGCCCTCCAGGACTGGAGTTGGACATCCATGCTGTTATTACTGTTTATTAGTATACATGTAAAAACAACAGCCACTTTCTTCCACGGACTGTTTTTGCATAGTGGTAGTAGTAGCAGCAGCAGTAGAACGTTCCAATAATCTGCTTCTACTGATCATTATCTGTAGTCACCTGTGACACCACCTTAAGTATGACTACCCACCAGAGAAAAAATAAGTGACGCATAATGAATTCAAAAACACATATCCACAAAATAGTGCAATACATCACAAAGCGTTCTTTAATGGCTACTGCGCAAGTCAACAGCTTGAAGACACATCCTGTCCAGTTTCACACTGGCCGTCTATTGGCCATCCATCATCTCACTGCACGCCAAAAAAAATTTTTCAAAATCACCTTATCTGCTTACAAGTACTGTTATCTTGTGTGCTGTGTGTTTAGCTTCTAGTTATATTTAGGCTCAATGTGATTCACTCTGTGGTAAACACAAACAATGTCTCTCCAACCTTTTCCGCTATAATCAAGCAACCTCACCGTCTCTCTCTCTCTCCCCCGGTCTCTCTCACGCTCTCCGTTCAGCGAAACTGAATTACGTTAATAATTCTACTTTTATTCAGCTTTTAGACAAACAGCGAGGTACTTGTAGTGCTGTGACACATCCATAGAGCCAAAAGAACCTGAGCGACAACCAACACTCACATAAGCCAGACGGAGGACGGAGCCCAGAAGCAGCGTGAAAGAAAGCTAGTGGCATCAAACTGCCCATAATCTTCAACAACAATCTCCATTACTTTTCTACTCATCTTTCTATTCTATTCATCTCTTTATTTGAAGTGGGGAGTCCAGCGACTGAAAACCGTTACAGCTGGGTGCAGCAATTGAGAAAATTAATTGCATGCATGTAACTCTTTTGCAACAGTGGTTTTCTAGAATTAGTGCTTGGCAAATTAAACAATGTGCACAGACCCAAGAATACACTGTATGACAATACGGACGCCCGCACCGAGTCGCTGATGCCATCTAATGGCAGCATTGTGTGCCACACCTTACAGGAGGACTCCTTCATAACTGAATTGTGCAACAGAAACACACTTCAAAATCTCAGCTGCAGAAGAAAATCTTCTTAAATATACACTTAAATATAAAGCAATTTTGCCGCTTGACGGTTGGTGAAATAACTGAAATGTGACCTGATTATGAATATATGTTGGAGTTACATAATATACAGTGCTTTTTTCAGATTGCATCAAGCATGTTTTTGAGCCTTCTTGTAGCTCTTCAGCACGGTGACTTTTGAGTCTGTATTACAGTATATTTTACAACTCCTATGGCAGTGACCTAATTATGTCATTTTAAAGCTTTGGTAGTGCCGTAAAATATTGCCTGAAATACAGATTCTTCTGTACTGGCCATCATATGGTCACAACTAATGTAAGTGTAAGTACTTTTTTTATCAGGAGAGATTTTGACACTGAGACATAAAAAACAATGCAAAGGGCCTCCCAATAAATATAAACTGCTCCGTGTGTGTAAGAGGGTTAAAAGCTTTGTTTGGGGCTGCGCTGAGAGTACAAAATGGTTGAATTCCTCTCATCCAGACGGTTCTGACTGCAGAGAAGGTTAAACCTCCACGTTTTCCGGCTGCGCTGCATGCGTTAAAGGGTTAAGCGATGATGCCACTCCAGTTTAGACAGTCAAATTGCTTTTGGTTAGAGTGAGCTATTTATGTGACCATAAAGCCCAGGGAGAGAGACTGCAATCAAAATGGTTTTGATCATGTTCCAAAGCCAGACGCACCAGACAGGTCTGTGGGCGTGACCGCACCGAAGAGGAGGGAATTATTCCAACTGTTCGATTTGGCCGCGGATGCAGTCTGCTGTGCTCAGATCTCTCAGACTAACCCGAGGATGACCGGCTCTAGACTGACAGCCATTTTGGGGTTTATGCCGATAACTCCATGGAAGATTTTCATTTTCATAGGCCCAGGTTCTCACATGCTACTGTCGCCGGATAGAATTACGGGGTAACAGAGCTGACGACAAGTCTGTTCCTGATTAAAATGCAGAGGGAAAGGTGAGGTGCATCTGTGTCTCGACCCGACTCCATCTCCTACAATTCTGTATTCCTGATGGCTGAAGGCAGAACATCAGAACCCAAAATGGCTACATCTCCCACAGTACCACGCAGAAAATGAGAGAGAGGAGGGAAGGTTCAAAAATCTTAAGACATGGCACCCATCAAACCTGTATCTGTTATTATTCCAGCACAATCAACTATCTGATCTATAACTTGGCACAAAAGGGAATGTTTAACTTGCAACGACAGCCTAACATCTGGTGTGATTTTATAGGTCTTTGATTAATACCATCGAGAACACCACATCCACATGTCCATTTTGTTTAAACAAGAAAATATATCAGCAAAGGCACACTACTGCACGTTACACAGCACCTGCTAGTTCTGAATATCCTCAATTTTAGTGTCCACTAATGTTCCACTGCAGTGCCATGTAAGAGTGAAGGCTATTGCATAACGCTCTCAGTGTTATGCAAAAGCTGCTTGTGGCCAAGTAGAAGCCGCAGTGATGGGAATGCATTGGCAAGGCGACAGTCATTTAGCCGGGCCAGCAAACACGAACGATCCTGACCAGCCCGACACAGGGAGCCATCCTCTGCACAAGCAAAACTGTGCAAACAGCAGGTCTGACCTCATTACTGCATAGGGCAGCACATCTGAACACACGGCATTGCTGTGAGAAGACGCCTTTTTTCGCACGATGCGAGATTGCAGCGTTCACGGGGTTAATCTCGTAATATCACCGCGTTACCATAGCTACGTTAAAATGTTCCAGGTGGAGGTGGGAAAAGATGTGTGTTTAAAGAGGTGCAGACCAGATAGAAATGGCCAGGCGATAAACATGAAGCAAAGCACGGGATAAAACCCCACACGGAGGAACGAACAGACAGCCCCAGTCCAGAAACCAGAAACCTGCCAACCTGGACCTCCTCCGTGCGCCGCGCGGATGTTTTCATTTAAAGGCGTACCGTACCGCGAACGGCCGGACGGAATCCACGTCACGCGACATGTATGCGATAAAGCGAGCAGACGGTTATGTAACGGATACCGGAGCTCGGCGTCCCGTGCCAACAGCCGAAAGGCTGTGGGGGAGTGGGTGGAGCCTGAGATCAGCAGACAGCGCGGGCAGGAAAGGCGATGCCACGCCGATGTTTACTACCCGGGCGCTGACCCCGCCCTGCAGCGGCTGGGATCCGCTCCGCGCCGCCGCGCCGCCGCCCGCTGGGTCTGACGATGCAAGAGATCAACCGGCGGACATGTTACTTCCCCCCCCCCCCCGCCCCGAAACGCAACGCAGACTGTCAGTCACAGACCACACCTCTCCTGTGAGAGAGAGACAAACGGCATCCCAACACTGTCGAATTTAGAATTTACATTTAACAAACAAATACAAAAGATACAAGATACAAGTGTTACATGAAAGTGATTCTAGATTGGGGGGTAGCCCTGCACAAGAGTGTAGTGTTGAAGTCAGTTATGGTAGAGCCTGAAGAGATGAGTCTTCAGACCATGACGGAAAATGGGGAGGGAATGGGGAGCTTGTTCCACCACTGGGGTGCTAGGGTGGAGAAGGTGCACAGCCGGGACGAACGAGAGACTTCCTTCTAAGAAAGGGCTGCCAGTGTAACGTTATTCAAGTGAGAGGGGAAGAGACGTGAGGTCTCGGTGCTGGTGCAGGCACTCCGGAGTTCAGCGATAATTTGGCAGTAAGCAAAGCCATGTGATCAATTATACAACAAGCGACTGTTTATACGATGTGCAAAACAATAACATGGTGCTGTTATGGATAAGTCTGGAGGAAATGAAACGCGGCCACACAAACAACACCAAGACCAATGACGGAGCAAAACAACGTCCTACTTGTACAGTGCGGGTTGACGGATTTCTTTCTTCTTTTTTTTTGTATATCTTGCAGCTTATCTTTAGGCCACAGAACAAAGATTAGAATAGATCAGCATTTAAAGACGCAGAACACGAACACACACACACACACACACACACACAAAAATAACAGCCTGAAACAGAAACAGGCAATCCCAGCTAACAAACCGTTCTCAGAACGTTGCAGGCATGTAGTGGTAATGTTATAAGGTTGACAAAACGTTCCAGTAAAATTGTGAGAACATTTTGTGTTCACTGGGAAGAGCAGAATAGCTGCCAAAACGCTTAAGGGAAAAGAGCAGTGGGAGGTGCCAGGTAATCATAATTTAAGAGGCACTGGTCCATGCAAACAACATTCTTAAAAATATGGATCAACCAAATGTGTGTGCATTTCTGAAGAATGTGGTAAACATAAAACATTGTCCTAGTAGTAAAATACAGGTATACACAGCATCTGAGAGATACGTTTTCATTCTCTGCCAGTAAAACTGCACTCCTTGAACCGTGCACTAGAAAATGAACTTGATGGGGATTCACCTGGTATTCAGCTTCAGAATACAATCTGAAATACATCAGTTTTATTCAAAGATTGTCAAGATGGAGATGGACATTAGAGGAGCTTAGGGTATTGTGAAAGACGTTTTGTTTCTCCTTGTGTTACATGTAAGAGTCTGATTGACCTCATCCAGTAGTTTGACAGTCCAGGAGGGCTGGGGTATATTTCACGAAGCAGGGTTACAGAGTTAACTGGATAACTGCCCTGGGTAAAACCCGGAACAGCTCTTTTTACTTCAGTCCATGTTCCAGATTTGGGAGGGGTTCCGGGTTTTACTTGGTGCAGTCATCCTGCTAACTCAGTAGTAATCGTGCTTCATGGAACTGGGCCCAGAATTCACATAATCTACAATAACAATAGCGAACAAATGCATAGTGAACATGTTCAACACAACAGGTTCACAGCAAGGTCAAAACAATAAACCAGCAATGTATTAAAACACACAATGTATTAAAAATGTAAGAAAAACTGATTACAATTGATCAACGTAAATAAGTCTTGATGTAGAAAACTTTCCACTTGATCCAATTCAAGTTTTGAGGAAAATGGACAAATGTCTTTGGATCAACAGCATAAAAATGTGTCTTCTTATGGGCAGGGTTTCACATCCATGCAAATATGGAAGAGAAAGAAGAGAAAGTAAATAACCTGACATTCAACTATGAAACGTAGAACTTTGGACTTTTCGCCTTTACTTTAAAGTTCGTTATTCACAGATGTCCCAGATTTATTTTTGAGCCCCTACCACGGTGTATTTCACTGCATAATATTCTTAACACAGTAGAACAGGTTGCACATTTTATAATCAATTTCCCATCTATTTAGAGAGAAACTGTTTTACATTATCGTGACAGACATTCTAAGTTAATTTTGAGCTACACTGTCTAATGCATTTCACTGAGTCTGATACACGACAGACACAAGTGTCAATGGACACAAACGCTGAGCCGTCGTTCTTCTTACGTGTCTGATTAAGTGGCAATTAAATGATTAGCCGAGATGATTGCTGTGGCCTGAAATAGGGGCTCAATCGACCCCTCGCTGGTAGAGGACTGAAATACATGCAAAATAACACGATATTTTATCCGAGCCCCAGCAATTACCGAAGCTGCAGCTGCTGTCTCTTAACAGGCAGGGTGCTTTGGGCTCCAGCCAAAGGCCCGCGTAACCACTTCTCGTTTCTCTGGAAGTGGAGTCTCTGGGCCTTCGCCTTCGCCTTAAAGGTGTACTTCAACCAAAAGACAAGTCTTTTCTTAATTCTGCATTAGTACACCACAGTCTGGCCATATCAACAAAGCATACAACCCCCCCCCCCCCCCCCCTTCCCCCCTTCCCGCACTCCACCCTCAATATCACTTCGTTAAGCATCGTCATGATACATCACACTCATAACAGACAAGTGCATACCTACTTTTAGGTTCTGTGTAACACGCCCCCGAAGCTTATACATGCGATTGTCCTTGACGCACTTGCCCATGGGCATTGCAATAACAATATCAATATGTGACTGCGTTTAACGAGAAGCAGGTGATGCCGCATCACCCGTCACTGAAACCTGCAGCTACTCCATCCCAAATTCTCCACCCGATGGTAACACGGGGTTCCAAACATCAATAAGAAAACCTGGAAGTTCTTTTCCTTTATATAGTTACATATTATACAAAAGCACAGATACAGAAACCAAGAACATGGCGAGGACTGGAGCTCATGGGCTCAGCCCCAGGAGAAAGTCTGCAGCTATTCGGGGTAAGAGACAGAGCGTACTTTGTTTTGCGTTTGGCGTGAGGGAGATCCATCGGAGCCCCTACCTCCCTCAGCACCACCCTTTCTCAACCCACACTTCACCCTGAGGGACAGAGGGGACACTGCCTGTGAACAGCTAACCTTGATGCTCTTCTGTCCCTCTCAATACAGACATTTAAAAAAAAAAAAAAAAATCTGTCCACATTTGAATCATGATTCTCCCAGACTAGCATTAGTGAATTCCCCGCAATTCCCGCAGGGGTTTTCACATTAAATCCGTTCATTAATAACGAAATTACACAGCTGTGGCCGTCCCTTTCGACTCAGCTGAGTGAGTAAAGATGAGGTGGCTCACTTCTGGGATTCCCTCCCGGACCTTGCCCAGGAAGAGAACCTTGGCTGAGGCTGAGGCGCTGTTAGATCGCAGCAGGAGGACGCACGGTCCACCAGCGCAGCATGGGGCCAAACGCGGCCCGCAGGCTGCTAAGCACCGCAGAGCAAGCGCAGAACAGTGCTGCTATGCAGGCTAGCTATAAATACACACACCGTAGCACAACAGGTCCTCCGCAACAGGAGGTTTTTGGACGGCTATACTGCTGTATCACTTTTGCCGCGAGGCGGGGCTTTAACTCTGCTCACAGTGCGTGACTCGGGTCTCCCGGCCGAGAGACGTCGATTAGCAAAGACGTGCCACCTGCTCTTCAGCTGACACCCCGGAGCAGAATGTCGGTGTTACTGATGTGAACGACGCACAATATTCGAGACCGTTTTTCTCTTTCTCTTTCCGAACCACGAGAATAAGCAACAGCTTCGGAAGGTAACGTACAATGCTTGGTTTTTTATTTTTTTTATTTTTTTTTTTAGCCGAAAGGTTTGGTTTCCTGGTGAGAATTCAAAGGTCTCTGAAAATGGCGGACAGGAAGCAATCTACTGAAATTATACAGTAGGAATCGGTCAAAAATCACCTTCCTCCACGGCTGAGGTGGCCTGTTGAGGAAAGCCCCACAGAATTGCCGTATATTTCATTATACTCCTTTCAGTTATCGCCCAATTAAGGCCCCAGGAAATGCAGAAAATAGGTTTACACGCTGGGTTTCATGGTAATTTTTACAGTAACCATATTTCATGCAACCTTTCAGCCCCAGCGACGCCGGAACCGAGGGCTCGCTACTGCACGCTACACGTATGGTCCATCATTGCCACATTAAGCCATTTTAACAACTCCACCGAGGGGCCAAAGATGGAGACTGAACGGAGGAACTGAACATCCTGTTCTTTCTCATTTGCAGCATTGTCAGCGCCCACCACCCGGGTCATTTCTCAGACAGATTCCTCTTCCACACGAGTTAGCCTCAATGCTAAATCTGCTTCTTTTCCTTCGCCGAATCTCTCTCTCTCTCTCTCTCTCTCTCTCGCTCTCTCCTTCACTGGGTCTCTCTTTGAGTCTCAACTCAAGAGTCTCTCTCTTTCTTTGGCTGCAGCTCTCTCTCTCCGCACGGCGTTCACGCGTCGCTGCTCGCTTCCTTTTCGACACTAGTGGTGAAATGTAAACACAGTCACGTGGCATGCATGAAGCTCACCAGCGCAAAGGAAATGCGTGTTCTACAGCTGTCTTTTCAAAGAAATACTGCCACATTGCCGAGACACACACACACGCTAGTGAACACACACGTACAGCCGCACAGGAAATTCAACAAAAGTGTAAAACCACTGACCTCAATTAGAGCTATTTTCTTTTGAACAGCCTTTTGATCTGTACATCATGAGGAAAACCTCTGCATTTATTACACAGCTATTATTGTATCTCTCCAACTTAAAGGGTCTATCCAGGGATTAAAATAAAACACAAACATTACAGACCAAGGTACTTTTGATACATCCAGCAGTGGTAAAACTCCTCAACATGAAGGAAACAAGGGCTATCAACCATATAATGCAAGAGGAAGGGGAGCAGCCTTCTTATTTTCATTTACTTTCCTTTTAACAAGAAAAACTGACATTTGGGAAAAATAAAGTTGTGGTCTGTATGGGACTTACGGGACTGAAATAATAAAAACAGATGCTTCGTGTAATACAATGTGTGCAACTGGACCGTTTTCATCCTCGATCTTTTGCTTCAACTTGGCATTGCTGCCGGGGCAACAACTTAAATGTGTCAACAGTCCCTCTTTATTTTGAATTTATTTCTACAACGACACACCGTCAGAAAATAGTGCAATGCATCAGACACCGATAAGCAGAAGTAAGGTTTTTAAACCCCACACTTTGCTGAAAGGCTAAATCCTCTTCCTGCTAACAACAGCAACGCTAAGTGACAGCACGGTCATTGTGACGCATGAGACTGGCAATCTGTTTTTCATCGTCTGTGGGCTACAAAAAAATGCCTCTGAACTAATTGTACAGCACAGTACCGGCTATGTTTGGAAATCAGTTTGTTGTTTGTTGTGATGAGAGGGGCACAAAAATTGATAGATCAACCAAAATTCGGTGGAACACTTTTGAGTGGCTCAATATATACGTATGTACCTAACCTATAAGACATCAAGGTGAACATTTAAAAACTAAAATATAGTTTGATAGTATTTACAGTCAGCAATGAAATCATGTGTGCCCTAGCGATGTTCTTGGGTCAGTTTTCTCTCTAGAACACAATACAGCATAACATTGGCCAATACAATGACAAAAACAGCTACACATGTAATTATAGGATAAGCACTGCAGCATGTATACGATTGTACAAATGAAGGGGAAATGAGACTGCAGAGGGAAAAAAGTTCTAACATAGCGTGTCTCTACTGTTTGGATATTCAAGTACACATCTGATTGGCAGCCTGCTAAACAGTTGCGCCGGTGATTGGTTAGAATGTAAATACTGTGTTAATTGCACAACAAACACAGGGCTCATTCAATAGCGAGAACATTCCGTTTTGTTTTGAAAGTTCTGTCTATTGAACAGGAAGTTCACTGTAAACACTTTGCCGTGTTAGCGACCCTCTTGGGGAGATGTTTTGTGGGCGTGTCGCAGGGGGTAGGAATGTTGGCTTCACTAGGTTGGTGGTGGGGTGATGTATTGAAGTGAGTTAACATATGTAATTAGCCACATTGTAAAGAACGCAAACAAGTGTCCTCTCAGTCACCGACCCTGCAACATACTGAATCCGGATGTTAAGTGCAGTGTCCTGTTTCTCTTTTGACACATACATGGAACATTTAACCATTCTTCAATACACCAATATTCTCCAACTGATCAATATCAAACCCTCCTCTAGTCAGCAATATGAGATCTCAGGATGGTCAAAAAAAAAAAAAAAAAAAAAAAAAAAAACTCTTTAAAATCTCATCTAAATAATTAGGCTTATTATCATAACATTTGTTTTATTTTCATCATGAATAATATAACTTCTAGAAAATGCTGATAGTGATTGTACAGGGTTGTCTTTTAAGTTCACTATTTTAAAGATACTTTTTGGAGGGCCATACAAATACTGCGAGATCCTGTAAACACAGCCGATTAATTTAATGACTTCATGAAGCAGGAGTACAAATATCTACTCCAGTGTGCTGGACCATTGGCTCTGAGTCAAGTTATGAAACAAAAAATTTTTATTACGTAATCTTTTCATAGCACAAAAGCACGCTGGATCCCATCTGTGCTGCGGGAAATAACAGTGCTTCCTTTAAACAGGTCGGTCAACTGAGAAATGAAGTCTCTTGCAGTGCTAACCTGGGGACTCAAAGTGGGTAGGAATGCAAGGGACTGTGAAGCCAGTTGGATATTGGGGGTGATTATGTGTCCAAGTGTACAGTTCCTTTGTAGGAATTTCACCAAGGCACTGGGGTTGACATCCCTTACTCGTACAAAAAATGGCAAGGGATCTTCAACAGCCATAGTGAGGCAGACCTTGGTTTAGTGTCGCATCTGAAGGATGGCACCTCCTACAGCACAGAGCTCTGATCGCTGTGTTGGGGCACAGGATTTATGTTTGGACCCAGGGGAAGAATGCCCCGACCGGCCCACCAACAACTCTTCCACCAGCAACCTGGTTTTCCCAGAAAGTCTCTCATCCAAGTACCAACCAAGCCCACACTTGCCTAGCTTCCCTACTAAACCGCAAGAAAGGTACATGGTGGTACTGCAGGCTGGCCACGTGACTGATCTCCTCAAATATCCTGGAGAACTGCCGGATGTCATAGGGGCCAATCCCTCCTGTCCAATCACAGCTGAAGATGAGAGGAAACACCATAGCATGTGCACAACAAGAAGGCATTACTCACATAACCATGGGTCACTGAAAGAGGAATAGAATTCGAAGGGGTCAGGATATCCTATGTCTAATAACTGGATTAACTAGACAACTGTCTATGAAGTTTTCCATGGGCCTTTACACTGACATGCACCTTATCCAGGAAAAGCCCACTGTTTTCTATTTTACAAACCGTGGTTGTGGGGGGGGGGGGGGGGGGGGGGGGGTGGGGGGGGGGGGGGGGGGGGGGGGGGTGGGGGTGGGAGGGAGAGAACAAGGAGGCTGCCAAGCTATCCATTCCTCTTTCAGGAAACAGTGAGTAACCCATTGTTTCCTTTCATTTTGAAATGGACTACCAGGCTTTCGGGAACATACACAAATTGTCATGCAGGAACCCCCAAGGGACACAGCGCTATCAGTAGCATCATTACTCAGATAGGGGTTTTCAGCATGGACTAAAAACCTCTACATGCTATGGGGCCAATGGCAGAGAAAAACGAAAACAACATTTTGCAATCAATGGATGATTCCCAGAACCAGGAACTCTGGAGAGGTTTGGGGACTTCCCAGGGCCCATGCAAAGAGCAAGGAAGGTACGAGCCTCAATGGCTAAGATCTTCCTTCCAGAGCGGTCCAACACACGCACTGAGCGAGGTAGGTGGTGGAGACTTACAGTTCAGCACCGAATGCAGCCACTTGGGGAACGCTCACGGTACGAGCAGGAGAAAAGGTTTCGTGTTTTTGACTTGATCCTCCGGGAATGACTCGCACACATACCGAGCGAAGTTGGCGGGGGGATACTTATAGCTCATGCACCGAGCGGAGACACTTGCTCAGGGACTTTGAGCGCGGTAGGAACAGGAGGAAAGGTCGACGCTTTCAACTTGATCCTCCGGAGCAGCTCACACACACACTCAGGCTATAGCTCAGCACTAAACGGAGACACCTGCTCAGAGACCGAGCGCTCAGTATGAACAGGGGCAGGAGTCGGAGTGAGTTATGCAGGTAGAAATCGATGGAAAAAAGGGCAGGCAGACACTTGGCACTTACCTTAGCTAATGAATCAGGGAAGTGAGAGAATTCGCTAAGCTACCACAGCCTTCCCACTCATTGGTTCTCTGCACTTAGCAAATAAGTGACATTCACCGCATGTGAAACACAGCACCCACTCCTGAAAGTAGGCAACTACACTTATTTTGAAGACATATACCACATACTACTAGCTTCAGCTGCTTGAGGAACTTTGTGTATCGTATTAGCGAAGCTAATAACAGAGCATAGTATACAGTTGTGCCAGTTACGTAGGCACAGTAAAGAGGCTGGACAAAGCTCACACAAGGGTCAAGGGGCAGGCGCATCTGACACACAGTTGTCAAATCAAGCCAGTCATTCGCCATGAGATATCCAAAACTCCTGGCAGTCAATTAAAAAATGAAGGGGAACATCCCTAGCCGTCAGTTCTGATCAATTACAACGGAGAAAGGAAGGGATATAACGATTTCATAACAAGCAGTCTCTCTATGTCAGTGACAGCTGAGAATAGCATGGAAGGCTGTGTCAACCAATCACAGCTTCTAGAGCAAAAGGGACTTATTCCACTGGCAAAATGTTTTATGTGTTGAATGCTCCATCTATGTCATATGGAAAAGTAACATTTAAATACACGGCAGTAATTTCAAAATCAATTTAAATATACTGTGTAATATATGTAGGAAATACAAAAATTAACATGTATTTCAATATATTTTTAAATAAAATTCACATGCATTTAAATATAATAGTGTTGTGAAGCAGAAATACAGTACTTGACATAAATATGCAAATGTGGCAAATTTTGAAAATGTAAACATATTTTCACAATTTATTTGAAATGTATGTAAATATATTGTGTAAAATATATATTTGCAAAAACCATATATACTTTTAACTATGTAAAAATTTAAATGTAACATATATTAAAATACTAGCAGTTCCCATAAATTTCCATATATCATTTTTCCAAATGTGATTAAACAAGAAGTTTGCTCTGAACAATTTGCTACATTTTGCAACACTCTTCCAGAAATGTTTTGGTGGGCTTATCATGGGTCGATCTGCGGATGTTAGTGAAAAATTTCAGTTATGGGTGAATTGTTTCACTGAGCCAGTCTCTCATATATAGACCATTTTAAACTGTGTGTTCCTGTGGTCCTTATGCTTATTTTTCTACATTTGTTTACAAAGCCAGCAATATAACAACCTATTTAATCAGTTATTTCATGGATCTGCAATCACTCTCCTTGAATATCACCAGTCATATCACATTGGGGATATTTCTCTAGCAGGCTGACAGCAAGACACCTGCAATGTGAGGCTACATAACAGGTAATCCTGCTGAATCAATCACAGCTGAGGACACATAAGACCCCATAGCAAGCAGCCACAAATCCTACTCTTCATTTCAAAAGCCAACTGTTCTCCGGTTATCCTTTTGAAGTAGAACCTTATCCTGTTGACATTTGACAAAATGAATTCATGTAACAATGAATGGCGAAGGACAAGAGAATAGGAGCAGAAGGGTAAAAAATAAATAAAACATTTGCACATAGTTTTTCCCAACATCCCTTGTGACTAGAGTTGTTTCAATTTATGCTAAGGTAGAATGTGCAAGTGTGATGCCAGTGGTCTCTAAGCTAGACTCAGCTGTCAGAACATGTAAAAGCTGCTTGTGTCAGCCCTACTCTTCAAAACTTGGGGATAGGTCTGATGACCAAATAATGTCACATCCACATCTTCACAAAAATGTGTAACTGAAAGCCGGGGGTCTTTACTTACTACTGTAAAAAAAAAAAAAAAATTAAGATGTTAAATATGTTCTCTGCTGAACGCAACCAGTTGGTCATGCCATATAAATGTCCCCAACCTATTCTACACTGTTACCTACACATCATACCATCTATGCATTGCATATGCATACTAATAATTCAAAACTGATTTCACAAAAATAAAGCCACTTAACTGGTTGATGACAAGAAAGGACATCAGACAAAATTGTATCATATTTTAATGTTTGGCCACAACAAACCTGCCGATACAAATGTTTTTCGACGTTTAGCGCACTAGCCTCTTTTCTTACTTATGTCACTGGCGTTCAGCACCAACCCCGTGCAAAATCTGAGGGTTCATTCTGAATCCAAATCCACATGATTCCACAAGCACAATAAATATAATATTTTTTATTTTGTATAACATATATTGTTACAATGTTATTTGCAGTGAATCAAACTTTATACACACTTAACAGTTTGCCGCTGCATGAACTATGTACTGTCCATCATCCAATTAGAATGCGTTCCACTCTAAACAGCGGACTATAAACCAGGATGAATTATAGGCTACATGTCGGAATCATTTTAACAAGTACGTACTTGTTGGATGCTTGGCAGGACGCTGTCCAGACCCCTTATTCCAGAGTAGGTCATCGGTCATCCATTTGTATTTCCTCTCTGTTGTATTCGGTGTAATGTAGTCTCAATAAAACAAGTGTATGGTCGAGCGAAATATTTATTTTACTCGCGCGACATCCGCACTATAAAAGCTGTCTGGCGATCAGTAGCATACCTTTCCGAATCACAACGAATATGATGACGTCGCAAGTTATTAGCACATTTTCGCAACTAGACTACTGCAATAAATATTTGGACTGGAAGCATAGCCCCCCACCTATAACACTGTATCAGCCCGTATTGCAACATTATCTGAATTAAAAAATCAACGACAAATTACTAGAATACACTAGCTATTTATAAATGCACAAAATATAATCAGCACATGTAAAGGAGTAGCCTAGGATAATATTATGTTACGAACTAAGCACTTGTAACTTCGTAGCCTACAAAAGGCAAACCAACACGTCGAGCATCAGACCACATACGCTTTAGGCGATTAGACTACTTAATATCACTTCAAGTCGTCGACGTAGGCTACAAAACCCACATACTGTCAGTGAAGTGCGAGAAATACACCACAAATATCGTTTACTTGGGTGCATCATTTTATAGTCTAACGACTGAGCGACAGTATGATAACAAGAACTGAGATTTTCTCGAGAAGAGCGCAGCCGGACTACGTTTCCGGACAGGGGCTATAGCTTGCCAGAAATCGGCTTTAAAAGTAATAGCCTAAATGCAATTAGGTTATAAAAAAAAATACAACTAGCCAAACTCATATATTGTACAAAGTGATGACGATTGTAAACATACAGGTTAAATAAATAAATATCACGCAAAGTATGTAAAAGGCGCTTTATCTTTAAATAGCTTAAAAGACAATAATCATTTAGGTACAACCAGATCAAGACCAGGTTCTTACATTCTCAATGGTAGTCATTCTAAAACGAAAGAGTCCTGTGAAATAACAGGCCAATTATTATAGCGACTACGCACTTGGGGGCGTGAAGAGGTAAAACAACTGTACAGAGTTGCGCACTTAAAAAACCTGAACGTTTAAACGGAAATAGACCCGTCTAAACCTAACCATGGCGTTTAGACACACATCGCCGCTGTTTATTTCAACTTTGAATTTTATCTGCGCAACATAAGATGGAATGCGGACATTGGCAAAGCTCTAGTGTCACAGACATGTGGCATAAGATCAAGAAATCTTCTCTTAGCAACAGAAATATGACGCAATTTTAATTCCTGGTCGAATAAGCCACAAAACCAGTCAGAGGTATTTAACATACATTTGCGAAAGGAAACACCTTACAGCCAACAATTTTAACAAACATGACAGCTAACTACAGACCTGCTGTGCTTACAAAACACAGCGCTCCAGCTGCGAGTCAACTAGATGATCTACTATAAATAACTTCACTTACCTTTAGCCTATGAGCCCGGCATGGATTCCGCTTCCCGGTTCAAATGGAATAAAGACGCCCCTTTGGAGCTGACCATTGTATTTCTTTTCTTTCTTCTTTTTTTAAATTTTTTTTTTACATACAACTAAATAAGCCTAAAGGCAGGTGCAATCCTGTGCTGCGTATCATCTCCGTTTAGGGAGGCGACTTAGGTGCGCTTCACAACAGTCCTGTTCCACATCTCAAAACAGGAGGACGCGAGTGCGCGTGAGAGATTTTCGTAGACGATAAGTAGTTTCTCACAGTTTGGTTGCCCAGCGCGCACTTCGTATTTCTGTTCCTGCTATTTCATTATATCGTGTCCATCATGTGACACAATGGGGCCTCTCTCTATGGAAACTTAAAGGGGCCTTCCACGTGACTTCTAGCAGAAACAGGACCTTGCGCAGTTACAGTAGCCATGTCACAAGCAGCTTCGAGTCTGCACTATAATAAACCAGCGCATAATGGACTGCGACTTCATTTGGTTAATATACAGACGTCTGCATGCATGCGTGAGTCAACCCCCCCCCCACCCACCCACCCACCCACCACAAACACACACACACACACACACACACACACACACAACACCCACGTACAGTAGCCTATATGCACAAACACCACACCCACACAAAGCATATATATTACAGACAACATAACGGGGGTTATATCCGACATGCATGCATTATTCATGAGTTAATCATAGAAGAATTCTCTTTATTATTCTGTCCCTTTTCTGCTAAATGGGCGCCTGCAAACCTTCCCAGAAGCTTTGTAATGTAACCAATGCTATAATATGGGAATTGAACACCCTTGGTCTTGTAAGCAGTAATATCTGTGCATTGAACTCACATTATTCTAATCTATTTCTAAATAACTATATGACTAAACCGTTGAATTAATTTTGAAGCACATTGTTTTAATTTAAAAGATTACCAATGTTAAATGCATCATCTCCTTCCAATCTTTCAAATTGAGTTTATGAGTTCATGATGTCAGCTGACCCAAGGCATGAGTCATAGCAAGTGGCTTCAGTGATGATAATTCAAAAAATAATGACTCATTCCTTTTACCAGAGAATGAGATGGGCTATAGAAAGTTATTACCTTTACAGTGAACAAAAGACCCATGGTTCCAATAGCAACTAATCAGGAGCTATATACATATGAATTGTGACTGATGAATACAGTGACTGATATTATTGACTTTTTGAAAAAAAAACAAACAAACAAAAAAAAAAACACATAGCTTTTAATCATGAACCTAAATTGTGTTATTGCATATGCTGTTTTTTTCACACTGCTGATTTTTATTAAAGATAACGGAGCATTTCATATCTGTGAAAATCTCTACCAAATATTTTTCAGATTCTCTTAAATGCACAGAAGGACAAAGCAAGTTCACTTAATTTTCAAGTGGACTGTGATATTGAGTAATATGTCTAGTTGGCAAGACAGTTCTTGACTTTACAACAAATCAAAGAAATTTAACACACAGAAGGAGAATACATTGACTCACACACCATACATGCACACATGAAGAGCAGTTTATAATATCTCTCTCACCCTGGCTCTCTCTCTTTCATATTTTATGCATTACATTTTTACATAAAAGTAAATATGGATCTTGACAATGGTTTACCTCTGGAGTACAATATAAAGTCCCAAAGCCATTAAAAGAGAACACCCAATTGCTACCGTAACTCACCCTCTCTTTTTTTATGTCTCATCCATTTCTTTCCCTTGCCGTTACTCTTTTAATCTCTATCTCCTATGGCTGACTTTCAACAATATTCTCATGGCACCTGAATGACAGCTAGAATGTTCTTTTCTTCACTTCCACAGCTTCGATCCACTTCCTCTGCCCCCTGGAGGACCTAACACTACATTACAGCCCCTAACTGTCCCAAAACTGAGTCAGACCTAAGCCACGTTTCCACCAAAAGTACCCGGAACTTTTAGTCCCAGGAACTACTTTTCAAGGAACTAAAAGGTTCCTTCAGCCCATTGTTGTCTGCGTTTCCACCGCAGTCTAAAGTCCCGCGAAGATTAGGCAAATTAGCCCACTGACGTGCAATTAGCAATTAATCAATACACAACAAACAAATTATATCTTTATGAACTGAAGGCACATCAAATATGACTTTTGTTTAAGACATATTATTGTAAGTGAAATTAAAGTCCCAGTACATGCCATGTGCTCCTAGAACCTTGAAATATAAACAGAAAGGTTGCATTTGGCTGTGTTAGCTGTATTATTAGCAATCCCAGAATTTATACCTGTGGCTGTGGGAGTCATGTTTTAAGAGGTTTGGCAAACATGTCTGAATAAATGAATAAGCATTTCACTACATGGCACAGTCAGAAAAAAGACGCATATCACATTTCAGATAATCTCAGTATAGTGGGGGTAATGGTGGGGATATTTTGAAAATTACCTTTTTCAGAGACCTTATAGAAGAAAGTTAAAGAAGATGTATTCAGAGTGAACATAACAGGCTATGTAATATCCAATGTTGTGTTATGAATAAACTAATAAACACGGATAAGGTTCCTGTTCAAGCCAATTAACTGTTCATAATTATGTGTATTTTAAACTACATATTCTAACAGGTATTACTAACATGCATTTTAATTAATTATGATTCTGGGCAAGTAATGTAGCCTATATATTAACATAATCACACAATGAATCCCTTAATTATGTGACCAAAAGATGTTATTCTTTGGTATTAAATATTTTGATATGCTTTCTGTTGCTTCGTGAGTAGTAATGCCGACTGTATATATAATATATATTAAAAAACACTCCCTCTGTTACTAAATATTTTGAGTAGCCTAAGTGACATGCTAGGTAACATTACATTTATATCAAACTGCTTTAATGCCAAAACCGCGCACTGTTCGGTTATACTGCCTATGTTCCCGGTGACCATTACTGACGTCACAAATTGTTTACCGCTTGACACCGGACAAGGGATGTAACGTCGCGTACCTATATATCTCGATCAGTGCTCCATCATTTACGGTATTCTCCTCATCCTGCAGAGTTCTGAGCACGCACTTAAGAGAAATGTCATTATCCTTCACTCCTCCCACGGGGCCGCTTCCAAGCGATGCTCTGACTCACCGGCTAATTGCATTTCATTTCGGGAGGTCAAGTCACAGTGCTTGGGATGTTCAAAGAACCCGGCGTGTTTACATGACAATTAACATAGGCTACATGTCACACTGTTCGTGACTCTTCGAACGGTATTCTGATAATATAGGATACGATTTTGATCAATCAATCTATTTAAGCCCTGAAATTATATATCTCGGGTGATTCCTGCTGTTCAATCATATGAAGAAGTTACTGCAAGCTTAGGCCTAAATTAGATAGGCTGTAGCTATATTACATTGTTGTACTGTATAACAACATAATTTAACCATTTTAGCAGTGAAGTGAATATGGTCTTTTTTTTTCGATCATTGAAAACTCGTTTTGCCGCTGCAATAGAGCTGCAGTGCTCACACTGAAACAATGGGCTATTATAATATGATCTTTGAAACGATAACAACGATTACGACAAAAACGATAAACCTAATAATAATAATAATAATAATAATAATAATAATAATAAACAATACCACCATTATTATTTTGGGGATAATAAACATAATTACAACTACGTTTTGTATTTATATCATATAACTAGTAAAAGGTAGGCTACAGTATAGTAACCGATGTTTCAAATCAACCTGTTGTGATCATTCTCATGGTAAATGCCTTGTCTTACATAACAACTTTAATTATACTCTCATACTTGTTTGTTTTTTATTATTAGACTAAATACGAGTTTGCAACACTATTCCCCCCCCCCCCCCCCCCCCCCCCCCCCCCCCCCCCATGTTCGTTTTTTTTTTCTCACACTTGACAAAAGAAATAAGAGATCCCCACCAAGGCCCCCCAGAAACGTGTGAGCGTGTGAGAGGGACAGGCCCCGCCGCTGACAGACCCCCTGCTGGGGAATTAGCGGGGATTACACGAACTCCCAACAAAGCAAACCCTATTCTCCTAGACTGCGGGCATGGGATCTCTCCTGTAGGTAATGGCACGAACACACCCTCTTCCTAAACATGAAAATAAAATAAAAAAACAATCACAGTAATAATTTAGGTCTATCCTTTCCCATCCATATATTAAAAAATAAAATAACGAAGTAACGACCAGCTATGCAGGCTAATGTAAGTTTTAGTAAAAAAAAAAAAAAAAGAAGAGACGATTTTGCAGCCATAAATAACTAAGCAAACATGTTTAAAGATAATAAATTTTTTTTGATCTATATAATATCCATATCAACCAGGTCTGTTTAATTGCCATTACTAGTAATTCAGAATGCTGGATGCTAGTGAATTTATAGTAGTTTACTGAAACACAATGTCATGAACACTTACAGTCTGATTAGGTCATCCTAGGCTCTTCATATCCCCTCCCATGTCATGCAATGGGGTCAGACTCAGCATTAGTCACCACCAGGAGATGATGCGTATACACACAGAGTGAAAATACATGACCTAAGCGTGACAATCAGATCACCTCAAAAATAGTAAAATATCGGCAGAGAAAGGCACGTGACACAACGAATTATTATTACTGTTGCTGTTGTTATTATTATTAAAAATTACCATAACAACGACCACGACAATAATAATTATAAGAAGAACAAAGGTAAAGCCATAGGCCTTATAAACAATTAGAATTTACAATTTAGTCATTTAGCAGACGAGTTTAAAGTGAATAGCAAAATGTAATTGTATGAGATCTTTTATTGTTTTAAATACAGCATCACACACGGAACCGTGAATTTGTAAATAGCTCAGTACATTTTAACAGTCGGAAACAGTTCAGGTTAATGACCAGCCAAATGCACAATGTTTTAACGGAAATTAAAATCATAAGTTGTCAATGGAAAAATAGGTTGTAAGAAAGATACTGGGTCAAACACAATTGGAGGGATTCAAACTGTGAAGAGAACAGGTAAAATATATACAAATGTGTTTTTCTTTTATTTTTTCATGATTGATGCTCTAATTTGTATTTTGGAAGCATCTCATAAGAGCAAAACGTCATTGATTGTCTGTAGCCTGTGCCACTTAAGTTTAAATGCCAGTTACTTTGCTGTTAAAATCAAAATGGCAAAATGTACGCATGCTTCCCTATGTGATCGATTCGACAGGTTGACTGATGTAGTCGATCTGCAACCCCACTAGTAGGCTATATGATTATGACGTGTACGTTTGCGTGCACTTTGCTTTTCAAAAAGACGATTTAACAAATCTGAACCTATTTTAATTTTGTCTCTCAGACAGGCCAGTTTATCGGGAAAATATCGCCTTTGGCTTTCTCTTCGGGGCCTGGGCCCAGAATTAGCGCTATGATACATTGTTGGTCCTTTGTGACAAGCGACAAACAAGTAAACAAGTAAACTGAGTTGAATTATGCGACAGTCTCTTTCTATCATACAGCGAATGAATGCTGGCCCTGTCGCAGTGAAGAAATGCGCAGCTGAATATTAATGCAATCTCGTCAAATGTGGAGTTAAGCAAATATCAGCTAGTTGATTTCGACGCTGAAAGATTTGTCAAGACAAATTTTAGAATGTGGGAACCTCACTGATCACATTGGCATTCCGTGGAGTGACCTTGGTGTAGCCTAGTTCCCAAGCTACCTGCGTTTCCCCGCTGACCTTGACTGAGCGCTGAAACAACCACAGGACGGCCGAAGTACGCTATTCTGGAAAAGGCAGACTGCCACTTTAGATGTCATCCATCCAGCCAGCCAGTCCCCCCTCTCCTCCCCTCCCCTCCCCTCCGCCGCCCTTCCTCCCCCGCCCCCTCGCATCTTTGCTGGTCGTAATATGTGCAACAAGATGGCGGCCGTTCCAGAGAACAGAGTGCTTTCGTACAGTGTTTTTAAATGGAGTTCTTACTCCTCAACATATCTACCAGAGTGAGTAAAGCTTCTCATGCTCACCTCGTTTACTTGTATGTTGTTTGTTAACGCAGGTGTCCGATATGGCTGCGATGCCGTGGAATATTCCATAATTGGCCTAGGTGATCCGGAGCTAGCCAGCTAGCAGGCTAATATATCCGCTCAAATTGTTTAAACGAAAACAATGCACGCACCAAATGCCCGTTGCAAACACTATAAATACAAACTATTGATATGAAAAGTTTACACAGACAATCTAAACAAATCTATCTTGCGGGTAATACTAGTGATACTGAAATCCGCTTCATTATTAAAAGGCGTTGCGAGGATAACTAGCCTCGCTAGGCCAGAATCACAAATATAAACATTGTCGAGCGATTACAGATTGTTCTACCGTTACGCACTTCATCCATTGAGTTTTCTTTCGATACTCTTAATGTTATTAGCGAGCTAATCAAGCTGTCTAGTCAACGTAACGTTATGCACCGCGAATTTAGCTAGACTAACGTTAGACTGTCCAGCTAGGCTAGGTAGACTAACGTGGATGTTTTGCAGGACATCATCCCTGAGTTATGTAGCTAGCTAACGTTAGCTAGTGTATTGTCTGTATTCCTCTGTCTTCTCGTCTGTTCGCCCAGAGGCTGTTTTCAGCAGTTATCAATACGTTGTTGCAGTAATTCACCAGCACAAGTTGGTTGCGTAAGTTATCTAGTAATGAGCTTGCTTGACATCGCCAGAATCATCAACTTCATAACATTAGTCTAGCCAAAGTAATCCAAGTTCGTTAGCTATACTCGCTTTCTGTTCGTATGAAAAGATATTGTTTAACGTTAGCCATTCTCAGTCTTACCATTTTCAAAATGCTGTGTGCATTTCAAACGTATTTATTTCGATCAGTGATTACACTTGGTGTGATTTCTTATGTTTTGATATTGCTGGAAAATCAAATGATTATTTGCTTCCTAGAATAGCTAGCCAACAGTACCCAAATCAGATAATGTAGTCTGGCTGGGACCAACAGGCGAGCTTTACAGTCAAAGCGCTGACATTCGCATGTTGCATCCATTTTGACGGAATACTTTCTAACGTTAGCACAGTATGCGTTTCAGCAATTGGCCTGAATATACAATGAAAGCACGACGATTTGCAGAGAAGCTTTGTTGTCATGTTTTTAATCTGTACAGAGGCTAGGTCAGGCGTGTTAAAATCTTTCTGTGGTTTCACGAAAGATTCTTTTGGCGACGCCCATCGCATTGGTCGATGACCGTCTCATAACAGTAGCAGGTTAACTTGGCGGCTCAATAAATTATTTTTTATTTAAATTTAAAATCAGTTTTGCATGGAAAATTCAGGGAAACTAGGTATTCCACGATGCTAACGACGCTGGGAGCTAGACTGGATTGCTTCCAGGGATTTTTGGCAATTAGTGCGTAAGGCAAAACTGAAAGTAAAATTGTCAACACTATCAAACTTTGTCCTGGGAGGCCTTGGCTCAAGTTTAAATGCCCCCCAACCCCCCCCCCCCCCCCCCCCCCCCCCCCCACCCGCCGTGCGCAAAAGATGAAATACAGCAATAAACTGAGACATATAACACGCTTTTAAGTGACTCAGAAATACTATATAAAGTTTTCACAAATAGGTATTTTTGACAAATTATTCCAGCAGATTATTTAAAGGTTAGAGGGTCCTTTTGGGCCCCCCCTTGACCCAGGGCCCGGGACAGCTGACCCGGTGTTCCCCCCATGTCGGCGGCCCTGATTACAAGCATTACTCCATCCAGTCATGGGGTTTGGCGCAGTATGAACACGTAATGCGGAATGAGACTTCATTATGAGGTGCATGTCTAGGCTGTAGCTATCTCTCCGGTCCCAACAGCAGATATTTTGCATTGTCTAAAAATAAGCGTGCAAAAGATCATGTGACCTGCTGGGGTCGGTTACTAATCCTTGTGACCCCTGGTACTTTGTGTATAACCAGGCATTCTGTGGGGAGGTACCATGGGGATTACCCCTTACCCTTGACATTTATTTATTCATTAATTTATTGAGTGATTGATTGATTAATTGGGAGTGTCTCTTTTTTCAGGTTGTCAGAACCATTGCCCTGTAAATGTCCATCAGCATGTGTATAGTAGTCAATGCATGTTAAAAAAAGAAAGCCATCTTTATTGTGGTTTCAAGCTTGTCTATTATTTCTGTCTGGGGTCTGCATTTCGAATTAGTCGTGTCTAATAATGGGACTGCTTTTTGGAGTCATGGGTCTTACACACACGGTTCTTTTCCGATTTTACCACACAAGCTTTGTTACTGTTACAAAAATATCTGCCCGTACTTAAACTGCAGTGTCTGCCCACAAATCAATATAGCATAGCATACCCGGGCATTGCGATACTTTCTTCTGTGATACAGTATCGATATAGTTGTCTGCTTCTTTTGCTTAAAACTGCAGCTATTCTCTTACAGCAAAACTTTAGCAAGCTGTAATCATTCATTTGAGTGAGACTTGCTAAATTGAATAAATATGGCTTCCTATTCAATGTGAAACACTTGTTGTTACATGTTAAGCATGCACTGTCTGAAACTACAGAAGCTGTTGCTTTAACCGCGTGCCTCTGTTCTTGTTACTCCATCATCTGCTTTTAGTTTAACCACAGGAGCTCTGTTCATGTCACACAAACTTTTGCTCTTTCTATAACCACGCTGCCCTCCTGTTACTTAGAGCCTCTTTTTACCAGAGTGGTTCTGTTTTGGTTAGGTCAGCACTTGCTGGGGACTGATAGCCCTTTCCCTGAATTTTTCTCTCAGGAATATTTTGGTGGACAAACCCAATGACCAGTCTTCCAGGTGGTCATCTGAGAGCAACTACCCGCCACAGGTAATCAGACCGACAGTGTAAACGGCGTGCGCTCCCTGCCTGTTCACCAGCGACACGCAGCTGTCCGTGACGTCTGCACGGCTTTACGGAAAGGCTAAACCTGACTGGTGACAAAGATAGGTTCAGTGGGCGGTCACGCGCTCTTCGTTATTAATAATTTCTGGTAAATGTGAAGTCATTGCATTCAGTGGTGGATGTTCAGAATGTGTGTAGCCGGTTGCTACTTCCGTACGTTTTTCTGAAGGTTGTTCAGTTTTGGCACATTTTTTGAGTATTTAACTGGCAAGCTTAGGCTCCGCATCTCAGTTCATTATCATAAAATGAACAAGCAGAGTTTATCTGCTCAGTAGCATTGTACAGGACTGGACCAGAATTGTCAGCTTCTTTGGTAAATGGAGGATTGTTGTTGATGGCAGATTTTCAAAAACCTGTTAAACATGTCAAAATTGAATGGGCTTGAGGCCTTGATGAAAAGCCTTGGTCTTGAAAACTTTAAACATCGATGTTTCGTTTCATGAGATGGTGAAATTGCACCATTGGACAAATGAAAAAAAGAGATATTGCGAAGAACTTTTAACCTTTGACCTTTAACCTTTTGGGTTTGTTGCCACACTTGCTGCCTGACCCAGGGTTGCTCCCTCTGCCAGATAGCAGGTTCCCCATTTCCCCGGAAACCCAACCATGATTCACGACTCGGGCCTCCTTAAAAGGAAACCACAGGCCTCATTGAGCGCTTTCATGTGCGCTTTACTTTTTCCCTCCTCAAAGCCCATGTCCCTTTTCAGTAATTAGGCTAATTTATAGCCCTCTTAACTAGTGACATGTCTGGTAAATGGCCAAGGGACCTATCATTTGAACTGAACTGTTTGATGATGTGTCCTCCGTAAAATAGTTCAGAGCCTGTAGAAAGGTATATATTGAATTATTTAAACATTAGAACACATTATATAATTAAATATTGATATCCTCCTAAGACCCGGCGATTCATTTTTGTCCCCTGTTGAGGACACGGGGCTTAAGCCCTAAACCATGCATTTCTACTGTGCTGAAACCCACACTAATACGGCACATTCAATAAAAATAAAATTGAAAATATTTTTGAAAATATTTTCACTGTCATTCAAGGCAGTTGTATTATGTCAAAAAAATGTAGGATACTTCAAATTATTTTTCTGCCATGTCTCAAGAGGGTATTTAAGCAATATTCCTGTGGGTGAAATTCATATTTTTTTTCTGTTTTTCCCCCCCTGTAATCGTTCTAGTACTTAATTTTAAAACTGGAAAGGCCGGCGATTGTTCAGAGCATCACATTCGGGAAGTATGAGAAGACTCACGTGTGCAACCTGAAGAAGTTCAAGGTTTTCGGGGGAATGAGCGAAGAAAACATGACAGAACTGCTGTCCAGGTGAGTGCGTAGGCCGTGGGGGGGGGGGGCTGTGTACTGTATAACCCGGGGACCTTTGGACATGGAACAGGACAAATATGAGACTGTCGTCCATTAAACTGTGTGCTGCTCCTCTTCACGGTCTGGTGAGTGCAGCCTGTGGGGCGTCTGAACAACACTGCGGGCACTCTGACTTTTTACTCTTGTGTAAATAAATATTGGCGCAGAAAGTTTGACTGTCTTTGGAATCTGTTTTGTGGCAAGATGCTATGCTAGTCACCAGGATGGTTGTGTTCTAAAACCCTGCATGGGATGTAGATTTGTCCAGTTTGTTCGTTATTTTGCTAATCTCAACAGATAACCTTTACCTATTTAGTTTTAACTATTGTAATTCCAGCCAGTGTTATTCATTCAGCATCATGTATAGAGATGAGCATTATTTTACATATGGAATGGCTCACAAAAGACAGCCTCTAGGAGAGGTAAGAAGAGGTGGACCAATGTTTGTTTAACTGAGAATTTCATGGGAAGGTTTTTAAGAAATTTTAAGCCAGTCCATCTAGGATGCCAAGATGGGAGAAACGATCCCACGAAAGACTAAAATAAAGTGTACGTAAGTTACTGCATCAACACAAAAACACAAAAATCTCCAGGTGTTTTAATTCACACACTGAATGAATGAATGAGTGAAGTTAATTTAAGCATTTTCATAGGAGGTTGTCACCATTGCATGGCCAATGATTATGAAAGTAGGAGGTTTTGAGGGAGTACTTGCCGGTGGACAGGGTGTCAGTGTAAGTAAGCACAAAGTAATGTACCTCTGCTATCACTCTGACACTTCTGTATTTGCTTTGACATTTTCCTTTCCCTCGCCCTAAACAGTGGCCTTAAGAACGATTACAACAAGGAGACCTTTACGCTGAAACACAAGATCGACGAGCAGATGTTCCCTTGCAGATTTGTCAAGATAGGTGAGTCTCGGCATGCTGGAAAGAAAGAACTTCCTGTGTCTAAACGTGAGTGATGGGGAGAGAGTGGGCAGTTACTGAACTTGGCTCCTGAGTGCATTAAGGAGTATGTAAAGTACTCCTTAAGTAACAGGAAGTAGAATTTTCGTTTGCCAGCAGTTTTTGAACCACCTTCTTTGACCAGTGTGTGGCTATTTGGAGGGGCATTACTGTTCACTTCAAGTTTCTCTGGACAAGAGTGTGTGCTAAGTATTTTTCTGTGCTCTATTGATCTTGCCTGGTGCAATTGAGCCTGCCAATATGTCCAGAAGGCGGGGTTTGCTCTTTTTGAGAGTATTTAATTGGTTCCAATAAATCGGACAAGATCAGTAAAGCATACAGTATAAAAGCATTTGAATCTAAAACAAATGTGTATTTGACCCTGGTCTGGTGCTAAGAGGTTTCATGTTATGTGAATATTGAATGTGGCGCTGTATGTAAGTGCTGGCGTGTGTATCAGTAACGCACAGATTGGGGCTTTAAAGCAGTTTTAATGGTCCTCTCGCATCCTCCACGCAGTGCCTCTGATGTCGTGGGGACCCAGCTTCAACTTCAGCATCTGGTACATCGAGCTTCACGGCATCGACGAGCCAGACGTGGTGCAGCCCTGCCTTAACTGGTACAGCAAGGTAGGCATGATGTCAGGCCGATAATGGTGCGAGGAGTCATTTCTTTCCTTTAAAAATATTTTGTTTGTTTCCGTATTTAGTAAATGACATATTTCAGGTAAAATAAAACACGTCTGGGTTTGCATACGCTTGGCGATAGTGTAATCATTGGCGTGACTAAGTATTTGTTTTTTACAAAATGACTCCATGCTTTTTTTTATAGAACCACAATGTGATGATGTCACTGTTTAGACATCCTTCCATAAATGAGTTTGTTGATGACAAAAGGACCTTTTTATTTAGTTGGTTGGCTGCAAGGTGGTCATTTTTGGTGCTTTGAGGTTGAAAATTTTGCAACTCCTGTTAAAAAAATCAGAGAGTAAATTAGAGAGATGTGGATCTGAATCCCAGGAAGTTCACTGAGCAGTGGAGGAGTGGTTAGCATTGAACTGTAGATATGAGGAGCCTGTGTTCCAGGGCTTGTAGCATCTCAGTCCGATTTGACTTGAAAATGAGCTGTAAATAGTTTAGTTTAACAAAGGAACAAATTGAAATTGCATTTAAAATAGCTGAGAATCTATCATGTCATGCATGTTCTCCTACCTTCTCTTGGGTTTCTCGATGGGTCAGAAGGACATTATCGTGTTGATTAATTCAGTACCTCTGGGCTTGAGAACATGAGACTGTAGAGTGTGGCGCTTTGAAACTCTTGACGGGAGTAGCAGCGAGACTGCTGTACTGTGCACTACCGCGAAAATTGTGTTCCAGTAGTACCGTGAACATCGTGTTCCAATGGTACCGCGAACATTGTGTTCCAGTAGTACCGCGAACATTCCCCCTTGTGTTCCAGTAGTACCGCGAACATTGCGCCTTGTGTTCCAGTAGTACCGCGAACATTCCCCCTTGTGTTCCAGTAGTACCGCGAACAGGAAGCGATCCGCCTGTGCCTGAAGCACTTCCGGCAGCACAACTACACGGAGGCCTTCGAGTCTCTGCAGAAGAAGACGCGCATCGCCTTGGAGCACCCAATGCTGACGGACCTGCACGACAAGCTGGTGCTGAAGGGAGACTTCGACGCCTGCGAGGAGCTCATCGACAAGGCCGTGAGAGGTAACCACGGAAACTCGTGGACAGACTTGGATACCTCGCTTCGCCAGGTATCGATAAGGGCCCAGATGTTGTATCGGAATGTTTGAGCCTTTCTTGTGCGTCGGACGTTTTTAGACGTAGGGATAGGCTGGAGGAAGTGAGGGAGTGCTAGGCGAACCCTTGCTGAAGGAACCAATGAGAATGTCTGCAGTGGGCTTTCCCATGTGCTCCCTGGCTCATATAATGCTCATTGCCCTCACTTCCTGTTTCTCACTTCCAGTGGCTCTCTCTTCCTATTCCCCTCACTTTCTGTGTCTCTCTCTTCCTATTCCCATCACTTCCTGTGTCCCACTTTTCTTTCTTCCTGCACCATGTGTCCATCTCCCTCCGTCTTTCTTTTTTTATGTCCCACGTTCCTTCTCTCTCAGTCCTGTGCTTCACTGCTTTCGCTCGCTGCCTTGCTCCTGCACTCCTTCTCTGCCTTGCTTCTACACTCCCTCTCTTCCTTGCTCCTGCTTTTAATTTCCCTCTCCGCTTTTTCAGTGGAGCCGACTGAGCTCAGCCCAGAAGTTGGGCTCGTGTGCTCTTCCCTGTGGGCAGTTACAGAGAGGTCTCATTTGCCTTTTTGGGTAAAAGAAGTATCTGATTTCCCTTTTTCTTCCAGATGGTCTGTTTAACCACTATATCAGCCAGCAGGAGTACAAGCCAAGATGGAGTCAGATTATCCCCAAAAGCAGCAAAGGTAAGACAAACAGGACAGAAAGAAACGCTTAAGGAAATCAATATCTAGCTGTTCTTTTGTACGACTTTGAAGGACCTCTTTCGTTCCAAGTACAAAGAAAGATCAATTGTATGTTGTTTTATTGGCCCTGGCATTGAACTGGATCGCACAGCAGTAGCACAGAGGCTTGAAATCTTTCTCCCTAGTTATTTAATCTGTGTTGCCCCATCTGTCTGTCTGGTATTTTTTTCTGGCCATCTGTCTCCCGGTGCACCTTTGCTCTTTTACTTTGGTCATCACTCTCTGTGTCTTTTAATCTGTCTTCATCTCTGTCTGTTTGTCTGTCTTTCTGTCTTCAGGCGACGGGGACGACAGCAGGCCAGGCATGAGGGGAGGCCATCAGATGGTGATCGATGTTCAGACAGGTGAGCGCACCTGAGGTACTGACCCGGGGCAGCATTTTCAGGGGCCTCGTGCATCAGCACAGCCCTTGGATTCTGTCCCTTTGTGTTCCTGTAGATATCGGCCCCTTGTGTACGTGACCGAATAAATCGGAGAGCGAACGCTGACGGTGGTTAAGTGCTGATGTCTGATGCCCCATGCTGCTCAGCTCCACTGTGAAAATGGCGTTGGTACATCTGTGAGATGTCCTCTTCTCTTCCCCAGAAACGGTGTACCTGTTTGGCGGCTGGGACGGCACTCAAGACCTGGCGGATTTCTGGGCCTACAGCGTACAGGAGAACCAGTGGGTCTGCATCTCCAGAGATACAGAGAAGGAGGTGTGTGGAGCCTCACGCACAGACGCACACACACACACACACACACACACGTGCGCACACACAGTTTAACACTGGGATTTGTGATGACGCTGCAAGTGCAGAGGCATTTGGAGCATCTTACTCTCTCCTTCCTGCCACTTGCTCTCGTTCTCTGGCTGTCACTCCATCACAAAACTGGGCTGAGACTTCTGCATCCTGAAATTACACTGGGATCAAGCCCTAATTTGTGTTTGGCGAAAGTGTTTTAGGTGCAAATGAACATATTTTGATGGACTACAGGCTAAAGTTTGGGAGGGGGGGGGGGTGTAGTCAGTTTTGCTAGTTATCATTTACTGTTTTGTATTTGCGTGAGGAAAAAATGATAACATGAGATGAACAGCAAAACTGACTATCCGACTAAGCTTTCCTTTGTAGTCCATTTATTCTATCAAAATATGAGTGAAACTTAACATTTCTGCAGTAATAAAAGTTGCATAACATATTATGTATCTGTCTATGTATTTGTATACATGTACAAATAATATTCCATAAATGCCCAGATAATTGGCTTATAAAGATGCTAATAATGATGCTAATACATTACATTACATTACAGGCATTTAGCAGACGCTCTTATCCAGAGCGACTTACACAACTTTTACATAGCATTTTACATTGTATCCATTTATACAGCTGGATATATACTGAAGCAATTTCGGTTAAGTACCTTGCTCAAGGGTACAACGGCAGTGTCCTACCCGGGAATCGAACCTGCGACCTTTCGGTTACAAGCCCAGTTCCTTACCCACTGTGCTACACTCCGTCCTATGTAACGCTAACAGCAGTTGCTAATAAAGCTAATGGAGAGTTAGCCTGTTAGTCAGCGGTCGCTGTGTCTCCTCTCCTCAGAGCGGCCCCAGCGCGCGCTCCTGCCACAAGATGTGCATCGACTCGCAGCGGCGGCAGATCTACACGCTGGGCCGCTACCTGGACTCTTCCGTCCGCAACAGCAAGTCCCTGAAGAGCGACTTCTACCGCTACGACATCGACGCCAACGCCTGGACGCTGCTGAGCGAGGACACGTCGGCCGACGGCGGCCCCAAGCTCGTGTTCGACCATCAGGTAGAGCGACGTCTCCCTGCCTCCCTACCCTTCCCCAAACCCCAAGCTCGTGATCAACCATCAGGTAGAGCGCCAGCACCCCGCCTCCCCCCAAAAACCCCAAGCTCATGTTCAACCATCAGGTAGAGCGCCAGCACCCCGCCTCCCCCCCCCACCCCAAGCTCGTGTTCGACCATCAGGTAGAGCTCCTGTACCCTGCCCCCCCCCCCCAAAAAACCCCAAGCTCATGTTCAGCCATCAGGTAGAACGCTGGCTAGGTGTACTCGCACATTGAAACATCGCGCAAAAGAGGATCTGAATCAAATAGTGTACACATGCACAAATATTTAAATTCACCCCTAATTATACCGTACATGTACTGTATACTGTACTGTACAAGAACCAAAGAAATTAATGCTGTTATGTAAAATCTAATTCAGTTGACATTTTCCTTTTTTTTTTTTTGTTTCATCCTGAACACAGCAAAGTTCTTATACAACCCACAGCAGGAGAATATTATGCTGGTCATGTGTACAGTGGGTTTATTGCATAACTAACATTTTACATTTTAACCTATCACGGGTGTAGCCATTTTGTGGGAAGAAGCGAAGTCAGAAGTGAACTTACAGCAAGCATCTACACAGAACAGATATTTCTTTTCAGGAACCCAGCTTGCATGCTTCAGCATAATAACCTATTTATTATTTAGAACTTGTAAATAACTTACTAATAAATAAATAATTTATCTCAGACTTAATAAAACGGAAATTAAATGTCTTGTAAAAAAAAAAAAAAGTGAGTAATGTCTTTATCTTGCAGCTTAATGAATTCTTGGAAAACAAGAAAAAAAGTTATTACACAGGAAAAAGGTGGGGGGGCGGAGTACAGACTTTGGCCCCGTGCCATACCAGAGCCCCAGCACCTGTTTGCTGCCCTGCCGGTGGTGCGCTGGGCCTGGCTGTTTGTGAATTCTCCAGAGCTGGAACGTGCTCTGCTGGGAACAGCGTAATGGGAACACGCTGCCCTGGTGGCACCAGAGGGGGCGGGGCTCTGCTACCCGGCCCAGGAGGCAGACGGGGCTGTTTGCCAGTGCTCCGGCTTCCTGTTTGTTTTTTTTGTTCGTGTGTACGTCTTTGTGTGCGTCTCTGTTTGTGTGTGCGTCTTTGTGTGCGTCTCTGTTTGTGTGTGCGTCTTTGTGTGCGTCTCTGTTTGTGTATGTGTCGGTGTGTGTATGTCTCTGTGTGCGTCTCTGTTTGTGTTTGTGTCTGTGTCTTGCGTCTGTGTTTCTGTGTGTGTCTGCACGCGTTGCTGTGTGCGTCTCTGTGTGTGTCTCTGTGTTTGTGTCTGTGTCCATCTGTTTGTGTTTGTGTCTGTGTGCATCTGTTTGTGTGTGGAGCTGGTCATTTGTCTTCCACGGGGGAAAAATAGAGACGTTGTTTTAAAAATATAGAGGACACAAAATGTAAAAAAAAAAGGTTTGATGATGAAGATGAAGCGTCTTGTTTTTTATTTTTATGTGGTTGGTTTACGAAAATGAAACATTCATCCGAGAGATTTCCCATGGCTGTTGTGCTCCCCCACACTGAGGCCTACCAGCTAATCAGCGGTCATAAGCAACTTTGGGGCTTTGGAAACAATTGCTTCAACTTTTTAAGAGGATTGGTTCCGAGCCAAGTTCTTGTACTTTTTTAATGCGATTTCCACCCGGGCCCTGAAACCCTCGCTGACGTGTCGCGTTCTGTGCTCCCTCCCCCTGTCCTCCGCCAGATGTGCATGGACTCGGAGAAGCACATGATCTACACGTTCGGCGGGCGCATCCTGACCTGCAACGGCAGCGTGGAGGACAGCCGCACCTCGGACCCGCAGTTCAGCGGCCTGTACGCCTACCACTGCCAGGCCGCCGCGTGGCGCCTGCTGCGGGAGGACTCCTGCAACGCGGGCCCCGAGGACGTGCAGTCGCGCATCGGGCACTGCATGCTGTTCCACACGGTGAGTTGCAGTCGCGCATTGCCCCTAAAAGTTGTACTTGTGCAGCAGACGCAGCAAATCGCAGTTGCGACTGCGTTGCACTAGCAAGTCACAGTCGCTCGTCGGACAACGCATGGTGTGTTGCACTATGCAAGTCACAGTCGCACAACGTGTGGTGTGTTGCACTATGCAAGTCACAGTCGCGCATTGGCCCTTGCACGTTGTTCTGCGCGGTACGTAGGTGACCACTGCATGTGGGACGCTGCATGGTATTCCAGACACCACGTCATTGTTGTTCCTTGGGCACAGCTGTGTGAACTCAGAACTCCACAGAACCACACAGGGGTGGTTTTTCTTGGAGAGGAAAAACACCATTATGTTGTCACTTCTAGCTGCTTATGCACTCAGCCCTATCCATGGTGTGGTGCAGCGGTCCTTAAACTGTTGTTCCCGCCCCAATTTAATCTCCCTTTCCTCTTAGCTGCTTTCTAATGCTTCCCACCACCCCCATGGGCTGTTTTTCATTGCTATTCGTCGTGCTCAAATGTGGAAACAAATAAAAAAACAAAATTGTTCACCAAGTAAATGGAACGTTCTCGGAAAAGCCCCAGGGTTGTTCCTGGAATACCGCAGTGTTTTCGAAATGGAGTGAACACTAACCCACAAAAAAAACAAAGTAACAGCATACAGCATCGGCGAAACTTTTATAACGCCGTGAATACTTAAGCAGATCATCTTCTGTGATGTAGAAACATGTAATGCACAAACGTGTACCAGATTCCATTTTCACGCTTGATACGGCTAAGCTAAAACCGGCCCTTTCATCACATCAAACTTCATCGTCCTGTTCCGCACCTTCCTCAGAGAAACCGATGCCTGTACGTGTTCGGCGGCCAGAGGTCCAAGACGTACCTGAACGACTTCTTCAGCTACGATGTGGACGGCGACCACGTGGAGATCATTTCGGACGGAACCAAAAAGGACTCCGGCATGGGTAAGGCGAACGCCACCACTTTGCCGCGTCATCTTTTGCGCTTGACGAGAGGTCAAAGGTTAAGTGTGGCAGAGTTTACGCTGTACTCAATTGGAAAACCTCCCGAGCAGAGTCGAGGTGGTGATTGGTGTGGTGTTGGTTTGGCCAATGGGAGCAGTCCTCAGTGGCCCAGGTCAGCGTGTTTGAGGTAGTGCGATATTTCAAGGCTGACTTTAACCCGGGACAGGTCATTATTATTGTGGTCCAGTCTATCTGCTTGACCCTTGTGCTAGGCAGACACATATTACAACGATTTGTGGTGACCTTTTTAACCACACCGTGCTCGTAAAAATGATTTGAATCGGTAAAAAAATGGCGGTTGGAAGCCCAGCGCGCGTTCATCCCCGCCTTTCCACCCGAAGGACGCGCTGAGTGTCAATCTCCACAGTCCCGGCTGTCCTCCATACAGGGAAAAAATATGTCGGAAGACAGGAGCTCCAGGAGTGGAAATTCCAGCCCGAATGCCGGAATTTGGGGGGGGGGGGGGGGGGGGGGGGGGGGGGGGGGTTTGAACCTCGTGGCGGGTCGACCTCGTCTCGGGCCCAGGCTAGCGGGTGCGCTGGTCGCCTCTCAGTCGCACGAGCGGGTCACAGAATGTGAAGAATGCGGGAGTGAAATCGCCGGCGGCGTCAGCGGCGGGGGCGGGTCCTCTCGGGAGGAAGGAGCTCATGAATAATGCAGCGAGGCCGTCCCGCCCCTGCGGGGAAACGGCTCTATCGGTCCCGACCCTCCTAGCCGGGGCTCGCAATTTTTAGGGCCCTTGTTTACTCCTTGTTCCGGTCCGCTGTTGTTCCAGAACCCACCCGAGCCCCCAGCCAATAGATGGCTACCGCTGAATGAATGGGTTGTCGGCTAATTAATAACAGGTGTGGGCAGGAATTTCAACAAGTTGTCTACTTTTGGGAAAAAGTCTGTTGCCTCAGATTCCAGGAATGAAATGTTTCTTTGTAATTGTTTTGGTTCATTTTTACTCTCCCCCCCCCCCCCCGGCCTTGCGCTTTATGGCAGTTTGCAAGCCATGCCAGAATGTGCTCAGTCGCTTTCTCTCTCTCTCTGGCTTTCTCTCTCTCTCTCTCTCTCTCTCTCTGTCTCTCTCTCTCTGGCTTTCTCTCTCTCTCTCTCTCTGTCTCTCTGTCTCTCTCTCTCTCTCTCTGGCTCTCTCTCACTGTCACTCTGTTTCTCTCTCTCTCTCTCTCTCTCTCCCCCTCCCTCCTTCTCCCTGTTTCTCTCTTCCGCTGCCGTGAACACTGTGACCTAAATAAGGCTGAACAGTGCGTTATGGTTCACTCGGTTCGCTCTCTCTCTCTCTCTCCGGGGCCTCCTGGGTCTCGGTGCTGTCTAATTGATCAGAGCAGGTCCCCGGGTTCAGACAGAGCGCGC